>NW_027442099.1:37500-132500 GCF_048569485.1 Anomaloglossus baeobatrachus | reverse complement strand
CTATCTTTTATTTGGCAATTATGGAGGCTGTGACAGAAGCCGGTACAATCAGCAGAAGAAGGAAGTTCTTGCTGCACTCTGCAGATCCAAGTTGATTGATGGCCATGGCAAAACGAGGCAGGACCTCATTAAAGAACTTTTACAATGGGACGCAGAGCACGTTCATTCCCCCAGTGCTGAAGAAGAGGAGGCAAGCCAAGCCCAGGATAGTGCTTCTGCAGAGTCCCCACCATCAACTGCAAGCCAGAGCAGTGACCGAGGCAACATGGACTCTTTCCTGAAGATGGCTCTACAACAATTCGCTGCAGATGACCGGCAGGGACGGCTAAGCCTCATTCAGCAATATCGAGAGGCTGAGAGAGCCGAGCGAGAGGCTGAGAGAGCCGAGCGCCAGGCTCAGGCCGAGCGAGAGGCTGAGAGAGCCGAGCGAGAGCGCCAAGCCCAGAGAGACCATGAATTGAATATCCTCAAAGCCCGGCAGCAGACATCTTCCTCACTAAACGGTGAGTCCAATAATGCCAGCAGCTTTAAGCCCCGACCGGAGCACTTTCCTGTGATGGAAAAGGACGGGGATTTGGACACCTTTCTGAGGGGATTTGAAAAGATTTGCTTGCAGTACCAGTTACCCTCAACACAATGGGCACGATACTTAACCCCAGGGCTGCGAGGCAAGGCCCTGGACGCGTTTGCCAGTCTCCCTCAAGAGCAGAGTGGAGACTATGGGGCCATCAAGCAGGCCCTAGTACGGAAGTATCAGCTGACTCCAGAGGTGTACCGAAAAAAATTCCGGACCCTCCAGCTCGGACCTCATGACAGCTACAGCGATCTGGAGGGTGGGCTCCAGAGCACCTTTGACCAGTGGATCCAAGGACTGTCCGTTACAACCTTTGAGGAGTTAAAGGACCTCATGGTGAAGGACCAACTCCTACATGTCTGTCCTGTGGAGGTTCGACAGTTTGTTATGGACCGAGAGCCCAAGGAGGCCTCAAAAGCAGCCCAGATTGCCGACGCCTATGTGGCCAACCGTGCATCGGAGGTGCGGAAGCCGTCCACCACTAGCTGGAAAGGGGGTAAGATGACAACTACAACCACCCCTGCCCCTACCAGCCGACCTCCCGTAGGTCCTGTTTCATCCACCAGTGCCCGGCCCACCTCTGACACTCGCAGGTGTTTTTCCTGCAACCTGCCTGGACACCTCAGCTCTGGTTGCCCAGAGAGGCAGAAGAGGAACCCCACATCCAAGGCCCAAGGGCCCACTGGAACTGTCCTTTTGGCAAGGAAGGCGGGTGGTAGGGCCTGCGAAAACCTACACCCCGTCACCGTAGGCGGAACCCCCACTGTGGGGCTCAAGGACACTGGGGCCGACAGAACACTGGTCCGCCCTGAACTGGTACCCCCTGAAAACTTTATCCCGGGAAAACTCCTGACTGTCGCCTTGGCGGGGGGTGTCCACCACTCCTTCCCAATGGCCCTGATTCCCCTCGACTGGGGTGCTGGGAGAGGGTGGAGGGAAGTGGGGGTGGATGAACATCTACCAACCAATGTTTTATTGGGGACTGATCTGGGGCGATTAGTTGCACAATTTCTCCCTGATGATCCTCCCGAATCCAAAAAGTCATGTGATACAAATGTTGTTGATCAGTCATGTGATGCAAATGTTGTTAAATCATGTGATGCAAATGTTGTTGATAAGTCATGCGACCCGAATGCGGATACCCAGAACGTAATTACAAATGTTGTGCATGGTAATAAAGTGGAGATTTGTACAGGGGAACTCAGCCATGCCACGCGGCAGGGTGACGTGGCTGAGGACGACCCCAAGGTAGCAAGTGTCTGTACCGACAGAGATGGAGGCAGACATGAGAACCACGAGGACAGTGGTCAAGTGCAGCTGAGCAGTGTCACAGCGGACAGTGACACAGCCAGTAGTACCTGTCAGGCTGATGGGGAAGAGTGGTTATTCCCCGGGGAGACAGCCTTCATCGGTGCTGTCACCCGCAGTCAGAGTGCCCAGAACGCAAATGAAACCTTGCCTGCTGACACCTCTTCACCCAGAGGGATAACGGAACTGGTTACGGACCCAGAGCAGGTCCCAGAGGGTCCTGGTGAGGTTGGAACCTTAACGTCACTTTTGGCTGCTTCTAGCCAAGAGTTTCAGGTGGCTCTACGAACTGATGCCAGTCTAAAGACGTTAAGGGACCTCGCAGAGAAGCCCTCCTCCGAGACCGATAAGGAGAAGGTATTCTGGGACCAGGGAAAGTTGTACCGGGAGACAATTCCCTGTAACCCCCAACAAGAGTGGCTGAAGGAAAAACAGCTGGTGGTGCCTCACCGCTTTAGGAGTGAGTTGCTGCGGATTGCCCATGAGATCCCACTCGCCGGACACTTGGGGGTTAGCAAAACCAAGGCCCGGCTGTCTCACCACTTCTATTGGCCCAAAATGGGGACAGATGTTGCCAACTACTGCCGCTCCTGCATCACATGTCAAAGAGTGGGAAAGTCAGGGCCTGCTCCCAAAGCTCCCCTGATCTCTTTGCCGGTGATAGAGGAGCCTTTCCAGAGGGTCGCTGTGGACATTGTCGGGCCTCTGGCCGTCCCCAGCAGCTCTGGAAAACGGTTCGTCCTTACTGTGGTAGACTATGCTACCCGGTATCCGGAGGCAGTGGCTCTGTCCTCAGTTAGAGCCGATAAGGTGGCAGATGCCCTCTTGACCATATTCTCCCGAGTAGGATTTCCCAGGGAGATGCTTACCGACCAGGGGACTCAGTTCATGTCTCGTCTAATGGAGGCTCTCTGTAAGAAAATGCAGGTGCGGCATCTGATATCAAGCGCTTATCACCCACAGACCAATGGTTTGTGTGAGCGATTTAATGGTACACTTAAGCAGATGCTTAAGATGCTGGTTGAGTCACATGGACGCGACTGGGAGCGGTATCTCTCACACCTGCTGTTTGCCTACAGAGAGGTACCACAGGCCTCAACGGGGTTTTCCCCCTTCGAGCTCCTGTATGGCAGACGAGTCCGGGGGCCTCTTGGTCTGGTAAGGGAATCCTGGGAAGAGGAACTGAATTCCCCAGAAGTGTCCGTTGTGGAGTATGTCATTCGGCTCCGTGACAAAATGCAGTCAATGACGCATATGGTGCATGAGAATATGGCGCAAGCCCAGGCCAGCCAGAAGCGATGGTACGACCAACACGCTCGAGAGCGGGTGTACGAAGTGGGTCAGAAGGTGTGGGTCCTAGTCCCAATGACCCAGAACAAGCTTCAGGCGGCCTGGGAGGGTCCATACCTGGTGCATCAGCGCCTCAATGACGTAAACTATGTGGTCACCATCGACCATGCCAGGAAGAGGCAAAAGGTCTTCCATGTCAACATGATGAAAGCTCATCATGACAGGGAAGCCTTTGCTCTTCCTGTGTGTAGTCTTCCCGAGGAAGGCGAAAGTGAAGTCTTGGTGGACTTGCTCGCCTCAGCCCGGGATGGAGGGTCTATCGAGGAGGCGGCATTCAACCCACAGCTATCCTTGGACCAAAAGTCCCAGCTGCGGGAGGTATTCCGGCCCTACCTGATGACCTTCACGAATGTCCCAGGGAAGACATCCCTAGCCACCCACCAGGTGGACACAGGGAGTCATTCCCCAGTTCGTCAACCCCCATACCGTGTCTCCCTAGAGGTACAAAAGGACATAAAAAGGGAGATCGATGAAATGCTAGTCCTGGGAGTGATCCAGAGGTCCAAAAGTGCATGGGCCTCGCCTGTAGTCTTGGTTCCCAAAAAGGACCGGACAACCCGGTTTTGTGTGGACTACAGGAGGCTAAATGCAATCACAGCACCCGATGCGTACCCAATGCCACGCATCGACGAGTTACTGGATTGCTTAGCCGGGGCCCAGTACCTGACCATCATGGACCTGAGTCGAGGGTACTGGCAGATTCCTATGTCCAAGGAAGCACAGGAAAGGTCCGCCTTCATCACCCCATTCGGGCTGTATGAATCCCTTGTCATGCCCTTTGGCATGAGAAATGCTCCTGCCACTTTCCAGCGATTGGTCGACCAGCTGCTCGAGGGACTAGGAGGGTTTGCAGTAGCTTACCTGGATGACATTGCCATCTTTAGTCCCACTTGGGAGGAACACCTGGGGCACCTGGAGCAGGTGCTCAGGCGGATCCAAAGCGCTGGTCTTACTATAAAGCCAGGGAAGTGTCAGATCGGCATGACTGAGGTACAGTACCTTGGACACAGAGTGGGTGGCGGGACCCTGAAACCAGAGCCAGGGAAGGTTGATGCCATCACCTCCTGGCCTACCCCCAAGTCAAAGAAGCAGGTGATGTCCTTCTTGGGTACGGCAGGGTACTATAGGAAGTTCGTTCCTAACTATAGTGCTCTTGCTAAGCCGTTGACGGACCTCACCAAAAAGAAGCTACCGCAAGTAGTCACCTGGACAGATGACTGTGAACGGTCCTTCAGGGCACTAAAAGCTGCCCTCGCCAGTTCCCCAATCCTACAAGCTCCGGACTTCACCCGACGGTTCATAGTTCAGACAGATGCCAGTGCGTTTGGCCTTGGTGCAGTACTCAGCCAGGTAAATGGGAAGGGAGAAGAGCATCCGGTGATGTTTCTCAGCCGCAAGCTCTTATCCCGGGAAGTGGCCTACGCCACTGTGGAGAAGGAGTGCCTCTCTATAGTGTGGGCCCTGCGGAAACTGCAGCCCTACCTATATGGACGCAACTTCACCATAGTGACAGACCACAACCCTCTCAGCTGGCTACATCGGGTGGCCGGCGACAATGGTAAGCTACTGCGGTGGAGCTTGGCACTACAGCAGTATGACTTTACCATTCAACACAGGAAGGGTGTTGAGCATGGCAACGCTGATGGGCTGTCCCGGCAGGGGGATGCCAGCGAGGTAGGCTTAGGAGACGATTGGCAAATCAATCTCCCATGCTACCTCAAAAAGGGGGAGGTGTCATGTAGAGCTGTTGAAGGGACTTCATCCCCCTCTTCTTCACCAGCCACAGGTCGTCATGGCGATTATCTGATTGGCCTGGAAGCTTAAGGTATTTATGACTTTGGGTGATGGTAGAAGAAAAGCCAAAAGCTGCAGAGAAAGACAATTCTTTGTAATATTGGCGGGAAAACTCCCAAAGCAGGTTTTGAAGTGCGACTTTAATGCTAGAAAGATGAAAAACACATTGCCAGAATCCCTGCGTCGTGCGGAACCCAGCGCACCGTCTCACCTGACGAGGAGATCGACGGAATCACGACAAATTAGTATTGGCCAGTAAAATTGTGCTAGAGGCGTTGTGTTTGGTATCAATGTAACTGTAAAATCGAGATATTAAATATGACGCTAATATCTTTCACCTGTGTGACCCAGGGGCAAAGATATGAAAAACCCTAGAATTATGGAACTCTGTGAACATCAGAGCACAGCCCACAAGTGACTGTAAAGTGATGTCACAGGCAAGGGGGGCTAGCAAGAGCATAAGAGACAGTTCCTGTCTGGGGGGGCCCAGTCAGCACGAGGAGGGCATCATGAAGGGTGATGCTGGCCGATTCTAACATCTCTTGGAGTTCCCTCCTACTCCCTAAGCAGACGTCACTTCTATGGCACAAGCTTAGTAAGTTTCACGTTTATACCTTTTATTTTATGTAACTGTTATGCCGTAATGTGTATTGTTCCCTTTTGTAAATTCCTGTATATTCTTTAAACACTGCCTATTTTCGGATTAAATATATAAAAATTTAAGAGTTTCTTTCCTTATGCTTTATATACGAATCCAAAACCCCGAAGGGCCTTATGCTATCTGAAACGGGTCCCCAGCTACCTGTAGAAAGTCTGGGTGGTGGCAGCGTAATTGTTATTGCATAGAATTATTGGAGTGCTATCATTAAGGGTACCGAGGTATATAAATATTCCACCAGCAGGAATCAGAGATATACATTTACCCTTGCTGTGAGACCTCCAATATTTGGCATTATCAGCTCAGCAGCCTCATCTTATGCATTGTCCTGCAGTACCAAAAGTGGCCTGCAGACAAGGGGGGCGCTAGAGAGTAGTCGTGTGTAACAAATCAGTGAACAGCTGCGGATTTCTGAGGGACTTCCCCGGCTGTTCGTGACAAACAGGTTTATGAGAATTCTCACTGTTAAAAAACATTTTTTTCATGATGCTGTTGGTGAAAATTTTTCTAATGTGAATAATCCTGTCAGTATTAACCCTTATCGTTCTTATGACTTTTCAGAACAACGTGCAGTGTTGTGCTTGGAGGATTTGAGTGTGAATACTGCTGATGATAATTCCATTGATCAAGCTACTCAGTTTTTTCCAAAAAACCCTGCATTTTATCCAATAAATTCACGGGTTGAATGCATGGATAGATTTCAGGATTTAATAGAACAGGATTTAAAAAAGCTGCATGACAGTGTTCACACTCTACCTGCCAGGCACAATTTGTCTTTTAAATTAAGAAAAGCACTGCAGGATCTTGAAACAATGACTGCTATTGTAATTAGAATGTCAGATAAGGGTGGGGTTGTTGTAGTAATGGATTCACTGGCTTATTGCACCCAGGTTGAATCCATGCTCAACGACCCCACTGTATACAAAAAATTGGATTTTGATCCTACTGAGAAATGTTCTGCATTGATTGTCCGATTGATTGATGAAGGTGTACATTTGAATTATATTACTGAGAAACAAAGGGATTATCTCATTGTACAACATCCTGTTACCCCGACTCTGCACGCTTTAGGGGTGCTTCACACACAGCGAGCTCGCTGCCGAGATCGCTGCTGAGTCACGCTTTTTGTGACGCAGCAGTGACCTCATTAGCGATCTCGCTGTGTGTGACAATGAGCAGCGATCTGGCCCCTGCTGCGAGATCGCTGCTCGTTACACACAGCCCTGGTTCGTTTTCTTCAAAGCCGCTCTCCCGCTGTGACACACAGATCGCTGTGTGTGACAGCGAGAGAGCGACAAATGAAGCAAGCAGGGAGCAGGAGCCGGCATCTGACAGCTGAGGTAAGCTGTATCCAAGATAAACATCGGGTAACCAAGGTGGTTACCCGATATTTACCTTAGTTACGAGCCTCTGCAGCTCTCACGCTGCCTGTGCTGCCGGCTCCGGCTCTCTGCACATGTAGCTGCTGTACACATCGGGTTAATTAACCCGATGTGTACAGCAGCTAGGAGAGCAAGGAGCCAGCGCTAAGCAGTGTGCGCGGCTCCCTGCTCTCTGCACATGTAGCTGCATTACACATCGGGTTAATTAACCCGATGTGTACTGTAGCTATGGTAGGAGAGCAAGGAGCCAGCGCTCAGTGTGCGCGGCTCCCTGCACACACAGCTGTGCGCTGGTAACTAATGTAAACATCGGGTAACCATACCCGATGTTTACCTTAGTTACCAGTCTCCGCAGCTTCCAGACGGCAGCTCCGTGCAAGCGCAGCGTCGCTTGCACGTCGCTGCTGGCTGGGGGCTGTTCACTGGTCGCTGGTGAGATCTGCCTGTTTGACAGCTCACCAGCGACCATGTAGCGATGCAGCAGCGATCCTGACCAGGTCAGATCGCTGGTCGGATCGCTGCTGCATCGCTAAGTGTGAAGGTACCCTTACCCAAAACACACAAGGGAATATCACCTCCCCCAATGAGGCCAATAGTCTCAGGTATCGGCTCTTCCAATGAACACATGAGTGAATGGCTGGATTCAATACTGCAGCCTTTAACCCATAGAACTCCAGGGTACATCAAAGATAGTATTGACATTCTTGATCAGTTCTCCAATAAAATTTGGCAAACAGGCTTTAGTTGGCTTAGTTGCGATGTTATATCATTGTACACTACTATTCCTTTATCTGTAGCTATACAAGCTTTGATTTTTCATTTGAATAAATATAGCTCCTATTCTTCAGCGTTTCAAAATTATATCGTACAAGTTGCGCAATTTTTGATGGAGCATAATTTTTTCGTGTTCAATAAACAGTTTTATTTACAGTACCACGGAGTTTCTATGGGTGCTAAATTTTCGCCTTCAATTGCGAATTTGATTATGGCTCATTGGGAGGAAAAATACTTATATGATATTAATAACCCTTACTGTAAATTCATCCACTGGTACGGTAGATTTATTGATGACCAGTTATTCATTTGGAATGGTCCCATCTTATTAATTCTGGAGTTCATGAATTATTTAAACAATAATCAATTCAATCTAAAATTCACCCATTTTTGTGACAATAATAAAATTAATTTTTTGGATTTGACTTTCACAGGCATGCCTAACCAGATTATATCCACTTGTATTTATCGTAAACCACTGGCTGGAAATACAATTTTACATGCCATGAGTAGTCATCCTAATCATACAATCAAAGCTGTACCAGTGGGTGAATTTACCAGGGTTTTGCGTAATTGCAGTGAGCATTCTGTGTATAACAATGAAGTCAGATCAGCTGAATCCAGATTAAGTGCAAGGGGTTATCCATCCTGGACACTTCAGAGAGCACGCAAGATAGTAGAAAATAAAAAACGTGACCATTTGATAGATTTTTCAAATAAAAACTCTGAATGTAAAAACAATAAGAATAATATGAAATTGCATAACAAAATAGTGCTATCTTTACAATACAGCACACAATTTAATCACATCAAAAATATTATTAAACGTTATTTAACCGTTTTAAATGAAGACCCTGTTCTTGCAACCATACTGCAATCTGGTTGCAATGTGGTTGCTAAAAAAGCACCTTCACTGGGCAACATTCTTTCACCTAGTTTTTTTGTAAAAAATAAACCTGTTTCCACCTGGCTTGAACACAAGGGATTTTTTAGGTGCGGCACCTCACGCTGCCGCACATGTGAATTTGCCTTACCTTGTAGCTCATTTTCAAATACTGGTGAGACTGCCACATATTCCATTTCGAGGTACATTAATTGTAATACCACCAATGTGGTTTATTGCATTAAGTGCACCAGCTGCAACCTACTTTATATTGGTTGTACAGTGAGAAAACTCAAGGTGCGTTTTAATGAACATATCCGGGATATTTATAATTCTAAGGGCCCCGTTATTCCAGCCAGAAATCTCTCATCGGCATCCAGACATTTTATTTCACATCACAATTGCAATACTGACTCCCTGCGTGTTTTTGGCTTAGAAAAAGTTAAAATCTCTTCTCGTGGTGGTGATATCCAACATCAGGTTCTCACACGTGAGGCTTTTTGGATATTTCATTTGGGAACTAGAATACCCAATGGTCTTAATCTGAGACGAGATGTCATGTTTCATTATTAAATCTTGGTAGATAATGTTCGCATGTACATTTCGGATGATAGAGTTTTTTTATGTGGAATTTTAATATCAAAAATCTTTTCTGTATATACGAAAAAATAAAAAAATCTGTTCACTTATTGTTGAATTTTTGTATTGTTGCTTTGTATGTTATCTACCCCATGCTGGCACATGTGCTTTCTGATTAAACACACTCCTCCCATTGGTAGGAGTGAGTTTAAATGCTTGTGAGCAAGACATGTTCACTCAGGCTTGACAAAGAACGCAGGCAGCGTTCGAAACGCGTAGCCTTACGCCGCATATGGGCTCCCTATTTTTGTCATCACATTAATTTTTACGTCCTTTAATAAAATTTTGCATCAGTTTTACTACTACTCCGGAAGCTGGATTTTTCTTTCTTCTATTGGACCCTTGCACTGCCAGAGTGTTATCCTTGCATGCCGGACTTTGCCCCAGTTGAGCTGGATCACCTTTTTTCCTTCTCATTAAAATACAGTGGTCCAAGCAGTTCAAAACAGCATTAATGCAGGAAAGTAGTGCAGATAGGACTACGCGTTTCAGTGGTAAAATCCGCCTTCTTCACGGTCCAGAAGAGATTCAGAAGAGAAGGCGGATTTTACCGCTGAAACGCGTAGTCCTATCTGCACTACTTTCCTGCATTAATGCTGTTTTGAACTGCTTGGACCACTGTATTTTAATGGATCTATGAATAAAAAGTAAGAAAAAAAATGTTTAACAGCATCCTGGATTGCTCACGTTATTGCTGGACTTTGCTCTGTTGTTGTTCACATTTGTATGGATGACTCCTACATCCTGACCCGGGCACAACGAAGTTAACCAGGTCAGCTGAGGTTCCAGGTGGTTCACAGGAGTGAGCTGGTCTACATTGCTGGACTTATATATATTATATTATATAAAAAAGAAAAAAAAAAAAGAAACACTTGTGAGGCTCATGTGTTGCCCATGGCAATTGCTTGTTAGTTGGTTGCTATGGGTAACCACAATTTTTAAATTAGTATTTTTTTTACACATAAAATGGCCACCAGCAACATCAGGATGGCATCAGAGAGAACAGCGGCCATCAGATCCTTAGCAGCCAATCAGAAATCATGTTTCATGTTTTCTATCCAGGATTAAAAATGAAAGCCAAGCTCTGATTGGTTCCCAACGCCGTGTGTTGTTGGAGATACCTGTCACCGTGTAGGGGTAGTAGATCCAGGCTTTTTCCACACGTAGAACATTCAAGGAACCACGCTGGGTATCCTTCTGCAAAAAAAAAGAGGTGAAAATTAATACTGACCCATAATATGCTCCATAAAGTCCCCCACCGCTTCTTAATGCCACTTGTAAAATAACACTGCTCCTCCCCCACCTGCAGCCCCTCATATAAAAGTACATCTTCGGCTCCTCTGGAGCGCTTACCTGTGCCTGCGCGTCCTCTTCTTCATTCCTGCAGCTGCGGCCCCGGTGATGATTATGTCGGTGCAGGACTGAGGCGCGCTCCTATGCAGCCCTGGTGATTACGGTACGTCGCGGGGCTGAGCAGAGCTGCTCTCCCTCCTGTCACCGGCCGCACTGTACAAATATATTGCGCGCCTGAAAGACACGCATACATCTGAATACCGGCGCGGTCGGTGCAGTCCTGGGGACTCCCACAGTGAACCGCTAGGACCTTTGGTGAGTCACATGACACATGTGATGTCACTAAAGGTCCTGCAACTGCGAAAACTTCAGTGATCGTACAGAACTTGTACGATCACTGAAGTTTACGATTGAAAGGCTGGGTGCCAGGGCCCACTCAGGCCTGTGCATGGGCGTACCCAGGATCAAAACTAGGGGGGGGGGGGGCAAGCCATGGTCGTTCAGGTTGTAAAATATTAGAACGGAAAAGGTGAATGAAACAAAAATTTTGAGAATTAAATGTAATTATAGCTTATAGCGCCCCTCTCCACACACACACACACACACACACACACAATACATCCCCCATTACCCCCTACACACACACACACAATACAATCCTGATCACCCCCCCCCACACACACACACACACTACAATGCACCCCCATTACCCTCACACGCAAAACACGCTCCATTACCCCCCACACACACACACACACACACTACATCCCCCCCATCACCCGCTACACATACAAATACAATGCACCCCCCCATCACACCCACCCACAATACAATGCACCCCCACTACTCCCCACACACACACAGAATGCACCGTCCATCAGCCCCTACACACACACACAATGCACCCCGCATCACCCCCTACACACACACACAATGCATCCCCTATCACACCCCACACACACACGCACAATACAATGCATCCCCCATCACACCCCACACACACACACACACACACACACACAATGCACTCCCCCATCACCCCCTACACACACACACACAATGCACCCCTCCATCACCCCCTACACACACACACAAAAATACAATGCATCACCCCCTACACACACACAAATACAATGCATCCCCCATCACCCCCTACACACACAAACACACACAAATACCATGCACCCCCCATCACCCCCTCCAAACACACACAATACAATGCACCCCCATCACCCCCTCCAAACACACACACACACACACACAATACAATGTCCCGCCCACACAAACACACACACACACAATACAATGCACCCCCCCCACACACACACAATACAATGCACCCCCCATCACCCCCTACACACACACACACAATACAATGCACCCCCCATCACCCCCTATACACACACACACACACACACACACAATGCACCCCCCATCACCCCCTGCACACACACACACACACACACCACACACTACAATGCACCCCCATCACCCCCTATACACACACAATGCACCCCCCATCACCCCCTACACACACACACACACACACACACACAATACAATGCACCCCCATCACCTCCTATACACACACTACAATGCACCCCCATTACCTCCTACACACACACTACAATGCACCCCCATTACCCCCCCACACACAGTACATCCCCCCATCACCCGCTACACACACACACACACACAAATGCACCCCCATTACTCCCCACACACACACACAATGCACCGTCCATCAGCCCATACACACACAATGCACCCCCCATCACCCCCTCCAAACACACAGAATACAATGCACCCCCCATCACCCCCTACACACACACACACACAATACAATGCACCCCCCATCACCCCCCCACACACACAATGCACCCCCCCATCACCCCCCACACACACACACACAATACAATGCACCCCCATCACCTCCTACACACACACACACTACAATGCACCCCCATTACCCCCCCACACACAGTACATCCCCCCATCACCCGCTACACACACACACACAAATACAATGCACCCCCCATCACCCCTACACACACACCCACAATACAATGCACCCCCACTACTCCCCACACACACACAAATGCACCCCCATTACTCCCCCCACACACACACACACAATGCACTGTCCATCAGCCCGTACACACACAATGCACCCCCCATCACCCCCTCCAAACACACAGAATACAATGCACCCCCCATCACCCCCTACACACACACACACACAATACAATGCACCCCCCATCACCCCCCCACACACACAATGCACCCCCCCATCACCCCCCACACACACTACAATGCACCCCCCATCACCCCCTACACACACACACACTACAATGCACCCCCATTACCCTCACACACACACACACACACACACACACAATACACGCTCCATTACCCCCCCACACACAGTACATCCCCCCCATCACCCGCTACACACACCCACCCACAATACAATGCACCCCCACTACTCCCCCCAAACACACACACACACAATACAATATATCCCCCATTACCCACTACACACACACACACACAATACAATATATCCCCCATTACCCACTACACACACACAATATATCCCCCATTACCCACTACACACACACACACAATACAATGCATCACCCCCTACACATACACACACACAATACAATGCATCACCCCCTACACACACACACACACACACACACACACAATACATCCCCCCATTACCCACTACATACACAATACCATGCACCCCCCATTACCATCTCCCCACGCACACAATACAATGCACCCCCCATCACCCCCTCCAAACACACACACACACACAAATACAATGCACCCCATCACCCCCTACACACACACACAATGCCCCCCATCACGCCATACACACACAATGCACCCCTCCATCACCCCTACACACACTACAATGTACCTACAATGTACCCCCCATCACTCCCCCCACACACACAATACAGAGCACCCTCCATTACCCCTCCCCCACATACAATACAATGCACCCTCCATTACCCCCTCCCCAGACATAATACATTGCACCCCTCATCACCCCCTGCAGACACAAATTACACTGCCCTATCACTACACACACCTGCCTCCCCCCTCCCTCGGAATACAGCACTCCCCCTCTGCCTGTCACAAAACTGTGTCTCCTTCACAAATGTTCCCCGTTATGTGTCCTCAGACCCTCCCCACACATCCCCATTAATTACACCTGTCTCTTTGGCTCCTCCATGGAGCGCTTACCGCTGCCTGATGAATCCAGTGTGGCGCCCGCAGCACTGTGATGACGTCAGCAATGTGCTGATCTCATCACGTCCTCTCACACATATCCATAAGGGGCCCGGAGGGGTAGGGGGGCGGTGCCTAAGGGGCGTGGCCATCAATAGCAGGGTCCCACCGGGGGTTCTCCCGACCTCCTGGTGGGCCAGTCCGCCCCTGTACGTGAGGATGGGGCCCACAAAAACCTGTAGACGGCCCTGCCTGCATCCCTATATGTCACACAGCCTGTACCCAAACTTACCCCTCTCTCAAACACCCTGCACCCCATTTTGTCACAATCTGTACCCCTCATATGCACTCACCCTGCAACCCCATTTTCCCTCATTACCGGTCACGCGTTCCCATCTCCTTCAGGAATCAGGATCTTCTGGCTTTCTGAGCGGCTCCTCCCACTCGGTCACATGGGCATGACAAGATCGCAGGTCCTATCTACACCACTAGGATGTATTTTCGTCATCTGGACAAGTTTCTGCTCTGCCTCTGCAGCACTCAGGCTATGTGCGCACGTGTGCGTATTGCATGCATTTATGCTGCGTCTATAGCACTGCAGTGTATATGCATGTGTCCTGCGTCCCCTGCACAATCTATGAAGAGTGTGCATAATCCGTGCGCACCATGCTTTTTTGAACGCAGCGATTTGAGTGTCAAAAATTTGACAAAATCTCTGCATTTAAAAATGTAGCATGTCACTTCTTTCGTGCGCTTTGGATGCTGCTCCCACTCTGTCTATGGGAGAGGCGGCATCCCGAGCGCGTGAAATCGCCATCTATTCTGCAGACACACTACATCCATTATGCAGTGTCTGCAGCGATTTGAAGCGCACATGAGCTGCCAAATCACTGCAGAATTTTCTACAGTGACACGACGCAACGTGCGCACATAGGTGGAAGCGCCTAGTGGACCTCCTCTGAGCACAGGGCAACTGCCCCCTCTGCCACCTCCCGGTAGCTACACTACTGGCGGTCATTAATAGTCCTGGTCTTCTCATATGGACCAAAATGGAAAAGGAGTAATAGATTGCAGTCACCTGTCCTACAGTCTCTTCCCCCCAGTAATGGCTGATAACAGGGAGTAATAGATTGCAGTCACCTGTCCTACAGTCTCTTCCCCCCAGTAATGGTTGATAACAGGGAGTAATAGATTGAAGTCACCTGTTCTATAGTCGTCTCCTCCTCCATGGCTGATAACAGAAAGCAATAGACTGAAGTCCCCTGTTCTACAGTCTCCCCCTCCAGTAATGGCTGATAACAGGGAGTAATAGAATGCAGTTGAGTGCCTACAGTCTTTTTCCCCCAGTAATGGTTTATAACAGGGAGAAAGGCAGGTTTCACATTTGCGTTGTTTCGACGCAAACGGACTCCGTTACTAATGTATTACAGTTCATTTATTTACAGTTGAAGAGCGACAGCATGCCTCATGCACTACCCGCATGCGTCCACATGGTGTCGCGCTTACACTGTAAATAAATGAACTGTAAGGATGCTTTCACACTACGTCTTTTTAAGGCTGCTTTCACACTACGTCTTTTTAACATGCGTCCTGAACGTTTTTTTGCTGCAAAAGCGGATCCTGCTTTTACATCAAAAAACGCATGCAAACGCATGTGTTACTTTGCAGGATCCTGTCACTGGATGTTTAGGGGCGGGCATTGGAGTCATGTGATCGGGAGTGATGGGAACTAAACGTGCCAGACTGGAAGCCGGCTTCTTACAACTGTGGAGGTTCGTAACCAAGGTAAACATCGGGTATACTTGCTTGGATACCCGATATTTACTTTGGTTACGAGCGTCTGCAGCTGCTAGGAGCCGGGCTCCCTGCACACGTAACCAACGTAAACATCGGGTAACTAAGATAAGTGGTTACCCGATATTTACCTTGGTTACGAGTGTCCGCAGCTCTCAGGTGGAGGAGAGGGAGGGGGAGAGACAGAGAGGTAGGAGAGAGAGGGACTGATCACGCGAGACTGGTTCTGGGCATGCTCAGTAGAGCAAGCAGGATCCTGTCTATCAGCATGCCAGCGTTCACATGCGTTTGCATGCTGTTTAGTCAGGATCCAGCGATTTGCAGTATTTGGACGCAGCTCAAAAACGCTACATGTAGCGTTTTTGAAAGATGTTAAAAAACTGCAAGTCGCTGGATCCTCACTATAACGCACGCAAACGCAGGTGAACGCATGTTAACGCGAGTCCATTGCAAATGCATTGAAATGAAAACGCATTTGCACTGGATCCGTTTTTGCGTTAAAAAAAGTTCAGGACGCATGTTAGGCTGCTTTCACACTACGTCTTTTTAACATGCGTCCTGAACGTTTTTTTAACGCAAAAACGGATCCAGTGCAAATGCGTTTTCATTTCAATGCATTTGCAATGGACTCGCGTTAACATGCGTTCACCTGCGTTTGCATGCGTTATAGTGAGGATCCAGCGACTTGCAGTTTTTTAACATCTTTCAAAAACGCTACATGTAGCGTTTTTGAGCTGCGTCCAAATACTGCAAATCGCTGGATCCTGACTAAACAGCACGCAAACGCATGTGAACGCTGGCATGCTGATAGACAGGATCCTGCTTGCTCTACTGAGCATGCCCAGAACCAGTCTCGCGTGATCAGTCCCTCTCTCTCCTACCTCTCTGTCTCTCCCCCTCCCTCTCCTCCACCTGAGAGCTGCGGACACTCGTAACCAAGGTAAATATCGGGTAACCACTTATCTTAGTTACCCGATGTTTATGTTGGTTACGTGTGCAGGGAGCCCGGCTCCTAGCAGCTGCAGACGCTCGTAACCAAAGTAAATATCGGGTATCCAAGCAAGTATACCCGATGTTTACCTTGGTTACGAGCCTCCACAGTTGTAAGAAGCCGGCTTCCAGTCTGGCACGTTTAGTTCCCATCACTCCCGATCACATGACTCCAATGCCCGCCCCTAAACATCCAGTGACAGGATCCTGCAAAGTAACACATGCGTTTGCATGCGTTTTTTGATGTAAAAGCAGGATCCGCTTTTGCAGCAAAAAAACGTTCAGGACGCATGTTAAAAAGACGTAGTGTGAAAGCAGCCTTAAAAAGACGTAGTGTGAAAGCAGCCTAATACATTAGTGACGGAGTCCGTTTGCGTCGAAACAACGCAGATGTAAAACCGGCCTAATAGATTGGTCACCTGTCCTACAATCTCCTCCTCCATGGCTGATAACAGGGAGTAATAGATTGCAGTCGAGTGTCCTACAGTCTCTTCCCTCCAGTAATGGTTGATAACAGAGAGTAATAGATTGCAGTCACCTGTCCTACAGTCGTCTTCCCCCAGAAATGGCTGATAACAGTGAGTAATAGATTGCAGTCGAGTGTCCTACAGTCTCTTCCCCCCAGTAATGGCTGACAACAGGGAGTAATAGATTGCAGTCGAGTGTCCTACAGTCTCTTCCCCCCAGTAATGGTTGATAACAGGGAGTAATAGATTGAAGTGACCTGTCCTACAGTCTCCTTCCCCCCGAAATGGCTGATCACAGGGAGTAATAGATTGCAGTCGAGTGTCCTACAGTCTCTTCCCCCCAGTAATGGCTGATAACAGGGAGTAATAGATTGCAGTCGAGTGTCCTACAGTCTATTCCCCCCAGTAATGGCTGATAGCAGGGAGTAATTGATTGCAGTCACCTGTCCTACAGTCTCCTTCCCCCAGAAAAGGCTGATAACAGGGAGTAATAGATTGAAATCACCTGTGCTACAGTCTACTCCTCCACAGAGTTCCGGAATATCCCTGACGTCAGATAAAATCATGTGACTGCTGAAGCACGCGACACCTGACCGAGTAGATAGCACTGCGCATGCGCGACTAATTAAAGGGCCAGCTGGGACCGATTATGTAGTGGGGGGTATAATCTGAAGGACACGGCATTTTGACACTCCTTGAGGAAGACCATGTGAAACAGTGGCAAAAGAGACACAGCAGTGCCACATATTACAGGAGAATATGGGTGAGTGCAATAAATAACTACTTGTGTTTATGCTGCTGGGTGGTGAGATATATCTGATTTACTGTTTATGCATTCAGAGCCCATTAGAGATATTACTCCCTCTGGACTTTTAGGTACTTGGCACTTTATTTTGCTTGTAGTCCTGCACCATGCACTTTTTTGTAATGTATTGATGTGTTTAGATATTTATGTGCAATAAAGTTTATATGAAGCCTTTCAATATAGGTGATGATCTATATGTTGCCATTTTTCTATAAGGTAAAATTCTGTGGAGGAGCTTTTCAGTTATACTGACCCATGATCTCAATTGAGGAGGCTGGGAAAGTCTTAGGCTACATGTGGACGCTGCGTTATTTGCTGTGGTTTTTTTGGTGCAGTTTTGTTGTCAGAACTTTCTGACTTCCCAGCAAAGTCTATGAGAAGTCAGATTTGCTATGTGCACATTGCAGTTTTTGTCAGGGGCTGCCACCGGTCGGGGTTTTTGTGGGCCCTGGGCTGCCACCGGTCGGGGTTTTTGTGGGCCCACAGGTTTTTGTGGGCCCCATCCTCACGTAGACACGCACATACAGGCATAGGCTGGAGTCACACTTGCGTGTATCGGATCGCACTGCCCGGACCGGCCGCGGCTCTCCTGAGAGGAGCGGGTCAGCATCATAGAAATACATACAGCAGAGCCGCTCCTGACAGAAGAGAAGCCAGCCGGTCTGGGCAGTGTGATCCGATACTCGCATGAGTCACATACAAGTGTGACTCCAGCCTATGCCTGTATGTGTACGTATCTGTATGTGCGTGTCTACGTGAGGATGGGGTCCACAAAAACCTGCAGACAGCCCTGCCTGCATCCCTATATGTCACACAGCCTGTACCCAAACTTGCCCCTCTCTCAAACACCCTGCACCCCATTTTGTCACAATCTGTACCCCTCATATGCACTCACCCTGCAACCCCATTTTCCCTCATTACCGGTCACACGTTCCCATCTCCTTCAGGAATCGGGATCTTCTAGCTTTCTGAGCGGCTCCTCCCACTCGGTCACATGGGCATGACATCATCGCAGGTCCTATCTACACCACTAAAAGGTATTTTCGTCATCTGGACAAGTTTTGGGAAAGTCTAAGGGCGGCTTTGCACACTACATCGCAGGTGCGATGTCGGTGGGGTCAAACTGAAAGTGACGCACATCCGGCATTGCATGCGACATCGTAGTGTGGAAAGCCTAGATGATACGATTTACGAGCGCAAAATCGTCGTAATCGTATCATCGGTGCAGCGTCGGCGTAATCCATAATTACGCTGACGCGACGGTCCGATGTTGTTCCTCGCTCTTGCGGCAGCACACATTGCTGTGTGTGAAGTCGCAGGAGCGAGGAACATCTCCTACCGGCGTCACCGCGGCTTCCGTAGGATATGCGGAAGGAAGGAGGTGGGCAGGATGTTTACATCCTGCTCATCTCCGCCGCTATGCTGCCTGCTGTGTGACGTCGCTATGACGCCGCACGACCCGCCCCCTTAGGAAGGAGGCGGGTCGCCGGCCAGAGCGACGGTCGCAGGGTAGGTGAGTGCATGTAAAGCTGGCGTAGCGATCATATTGTGTGATAGCTGGCGTAGCGATCATGTTCGCTATGCCAGCTATCACACAATATCGTACCTGCGACGGGGGCGGGGACTTTCGCGTGCGACATCGCAGCATCGGCTTGCGATGTCACAACGTGCAAAGCCCGCCTTAGGCTACATGTGGACGCTGTGTTATTTGCTGTGGGTTTTTTTGGTGCAGTTTTGTTAGACTTTGCTGGGAAGTCAGAAAGTTCTATGAGAAGTCAGATTTGCTATGTGAACATTGCAGTTTTTGTCAGGGGCCCCGGGCTGCCCCCGGTCTCGGGGCCTTTTCTCGGCCCCCGGGCTGCCCCCTCCCCCTGGGGCCTTTTCTCGGCCCCCGGGCTGCCCCCTCCCCCTGGGGCCTTTTCTCGGCCCCCGGGCTGCCCCCTCCCCCTGGGGCCTTTTCTCGGCCCCCGGGCTGCCCCCTCCCCCTGGGGCCTTTTCTCGGCCCCCGGGCTGCCCCCTCCCCCTGGGGCCTTTTCTCGGCCCCCGGGCTGCCCCCTCCCCCTGGGGCCTTTTCTCGGCCCCCGGGCTGCCCCCTCCCCCTGGGGCCTTTTCTCGGCCCCCGGGCTGCCCCCTCCCCCTGGGGCCTTTTCCTCGGCCCCCGGGCTGCCCCCTCCCCCTGGGGCCTTTT
Organism: Anomaloglossus baeobatrachus; assembly: GCF_048569485.1. NCBI lineage: Eukaryota > Metazoa > Chordata > Amphibia > Anura > Aromobatidae > Anomaloglossus > Anomaloglossus baeobatrachus. The sequence goes on along the minus strand of NW_027442099.1, from coordinate 112,355 downwards.
CTCGGCCCCCGGGCTGCCCCCTCCCCCTGGGGCCTTTTCTCGGCCCCCGGGCTGCCCCCTCCCCCTGGGGCCTTTTCTCGGCCCCCGGGCTGCCCCCTCCCCCTGGGGCCTTTTCTCGGCCCCCGGGCTGCCCCCTCCCCCTGGGGCCTTTTCTCGGCCCCCGGGCTGCCCCCTCCCCCTGGGGCCTTTTCTCGGCCCCCGGGCTGCCCCCTCCCCCTGGGGCCTTTTCTCGGCCCCCGGGCTGCCCCCTCCCCCTGGGGCCTTTTCTCGGCCCCCGGGCTGCCCCCTCCCCCTGGGGCCTTTTCTCGGCCCCCGGGCGGCCCCCTCCCCCTGGGGCCTTTTCTCGGCCCCCGGGCGGCCCCCTCCCCCTGGGGCCTTTTCTCGGCCCCCGGGCGGCCCCCTCCCCCTGGGGCCTTTTCTCGGCCCCCGGGCGGCCCCCTCCCCCTGGGGCCTTTTCTCGGCCCCCGGGCGGCCCCCTCCCCCTGGGGCCTTTTCTCGGCCCCCGGGCGGCCCCCTCCCCCTGGGGCCTTTTCTCGGCCCCCGGGCGGCCCCCTCCCCCTGGGGCCTTTTCTCGGCCCCCGGGCGGCCCCCCTCCCCCTGGGGCCTTTTCTCGGCCCCCGGGCGGCCCCCTCCCCCTGGGGCCTTTTCTCGGCCCCCGGGCGGCCCCCTCCCCCTGGGGCCTTTTCTCGGCCCCCGGGCGGCCCCCTCCCCCTGGGGCCTTTTCTCGGCCCCCGGGCGGCCCCCTCCCCCTGGGGCCTTTTCTCGGCCCCCGGGCGGCCCCCTCCCCCTGGGGCCTTTTCTCGGCCCCCGGGCGGCCCCCTCCCCCTGGGGCCTTTTCTCGGCCCCCGGGCGGCCCCCTCCCCCTGGGGCCTTTTCTCGGCCCCCGGGCGGCCCCCTCCCCCTGGGGCCTTTTCTCGGCCCCCGGGCGGCCCCCTCCCCCTGGGGCCTTTTCTCGGCCCCCGGGCGGCCCCCTCCCCCTGGGGCCTTTTCTCGGCCCCCGGGCGGCCCCCTCCCCCTGGGGCCTTTTCTCGGCCCCCGGGCGGCCCCCTCCCCCTGGGGCCTTTTCTCGGCCCCCGGGCGGCCCCCTCCCCCTGGGGCCTTTTCTCGGCCCCCGGGCGGCCCCCTCCCCCTGGGGCCTTTTCTCGGCCCCCGGGCGGCCCCCTCCCCCTGGGGCCTTTTCTCGGCCCCCGGGCGGCCCCCTCCCCCTGGGGCCTTTTCTCGGCCCCCGGGCGGCCCCCTCCCCCTGGGGCCTTTTCTCGGCCCCCGGGCGGCCCCCTCCCCCTGGGGCCTTTTCTCGGCCCCCGGGCGGCCCCCTCCCCCTGGGGCCTTTTCTCGGCCCCCGGGCGGCCCCCTCCCCCTGGGGCCTTTTCTCGGCCCCCGGGCGGCCCCCTCCCCCTGGGGCCTTTTCTCGGCCCCCGGGCGGCCCCCTCCCCCTGGGGCCTTTTCTCGGCCCCCGGGCGGCCCCCTCCCCCTGGGGCCTTTTCTCGGCCCCCGGGCGGCCCCCTCCCCCTGGGGCCTTTTCTCGGCCCCCGGGCGGCCCCCTCCCCCTGGGGCCTTTTCTCGGCCCCCGGGCGGCCCCCTCCCCCTGGGGCCTTTTCTCGGCCCCCGGGCGGCCCCCTCCCCCTGGGGCCTTTTCTCGGCCCCCGGGCGGCCCCCTCCCCCTGGGGCCTTTTCTCGGCCCCCGGGCGGCCCCCTCCCCCTGGGGCCTTTTCTCGGCCCCCGGGCGGCCCCCTCCCCCTGGGGCCTTTTCTCGGCCCCCGGGCGGCCCCCTCCCCCTGGGGCCTTTTCTCGGCCCCCGGGCGGCCCCCCTCCCCCTGGGGCCTTTTCTCGGCCCCCGGGCGGCCCCCTCCCCCTGGGGCCTTTTCTCGGCCCCCGGGCGGCCCCCTCCCCCTGGGGCCTTTTCTCGGCCCCCGGGCGGCCCCCCTCCCCCTGGGGCCTTTTCTCGGCCCCCGGGCGGCCCCCCTCCCCCTGGGGCCTTTTCTCGGCCCCCGGGCGGCCCCCTCCCCCTGGGGCCTTTTCTCGGCCCCCGGGCGGCCCCCCTCCCCCTGGGGCCTTTTCTCGGCCCCCGGGCGGCCCCCTCCCCCTGGGGCCTTTTCTCGGCCCCCGGGCGGCCCCCTCCCCCTGGGGCCTTTTCTCGGCCCCCGGGCGGCCCCCTCCCCCTGGGGCCTTTTCTCGGCCCCCGGGCGGCCCCCCTCCCCCTGGGGCCTTTTCTCGGCCCCCGGGCGGCCCCCTCCCCCTGGGGCCTTTTCTCGGCCCCCGGGCGGCCCCCTCCCCCTGGGGCCTTTTCTCGGCCCCCGGGCGGCCCCCTCCCCCTGGGGCCTTTTCTCGGCCCCCGGGCGGCCCCCTCCCCCTGGGGCCTTTTCTCGGCCCCCGGGCGGCCCCCTCCCCCTGGGGCCTTTTCTCGGCCCCCGGGCGGCCCCCTCCCCCTGGGGCCTTTTCTCGGCCCCCGGGCGGCCCCCTCCCCCTGGGGCCTTTTCTCGGCCCCCGGGCGGCCCCCTCCCCCTGGGGCCTTTTCTCGGCCCCCGGGCGGCCCCCTCCCCCCTGGGGCCTTTTCTCGGCCCCCGGGCGGCCCCCTCCCCCTGGGGCCTTTTCTCGGCCCCCGGGCGGCCCCCTCCCCCTGGGGCCTTTTCTCGGCCCCCGGGCGGCCCCCTCCCCCTGGGGCCTTTTCTCGATTTTCTGTGTGGCTGTAAGCTGTTATATTACATATTTAAATTTCTTCACATGCATATCATCCTACTGTACCCATTTTCAATTACCCTGGCAATGAATGGTGACACCTAACACAGTAAGATCCCCAACTGTGACCCCCTCCACCCCCACACAGCATTCCATGCAGTATAATGGGCCCCTATATAGTATAATGGCCCCTATTATCTCTCCAAATGGTATAATGGTCTCCATACAGCCCTCCTCACAGTATAATGGCTCACACACAGTCTGATAGACCCCCACACAAACTTTCATACTGAGTAGATGCTTGCTTACAGTATAATGGCACTCCAATAATAAGTAAATTATAAAGACTCCCTCATAGGCCTTTAAATAATATAATTGGCCTGACAAAACTTTCCACATAGTATAATGGGCCCTACATCGTCTTCCATACAGTAATGGGCCTTATGTCCTCCATGTATTATAATGCACCCCATATTTCGTGTTATGCACCGCTTGTATTCCTCAATATAGTATTGTGCGCCCCCATATAGTGTTATGCACCTTCATATGCTTTTAGGCAACCCCCATATAGTAGTGTGCAGCCCCAATAGTCGTCTGGCCACCGTGATACATAAACTCACTTCTTCCGCTCTCCGATCTCCTCAGCAAGTCTACTCAACTGCTGCTTTCGTCACATCTCAGCACAGCGGCACAAAGTGGTGACATGATAGCGCTCCGCTGTTCTGACACATCAGAGTGCTGTAGACACAGCGGGAGAGTGATGAGAGAGCAGTGATGGCAAACCTTTCACAGGCTGAGTGCCCAAACTGCAACACAATTTTTTAACTTTTTTTTTTTCCTTCTACAAAGTGCCAACTTGGTAATTTAACAAATTCTATTATGTTAACAATTGATTTTAAACTTACCTTTGCAGTCTTCTCTTCAGCAGGGGGGCATCAAGCTCATGCCTGCTTAACACACATTGAAGCTGAGCCACTCCCACTGCTCTTTCTAGCGACAGCAGTTGGATCGATCTTTATGGAAAAAATGCATAATATTACATATATTTTTAGCTTAGAATGCAATCCGATTCCATCCTGAAATTCACATCTACATTTCAAAGTGTCAACATCTCTAAATCTTATGAAGACATACGAGTTGTTCCTCTCCCCTTTCATTATGTAGTAATGTCCCCCATCCTGTACTAACATCCCCCTTCCTGGTAAATATGACACCATCATGAAATAGACTTCCTACATTCTGGTATTTGTCCCCATCATGGCCCCATCCTGATAAATGTCCCCCATCCTGGCAAGTTCCCTCCACATCCTGGCAGGCTCACCCATCCTAGCAGGTCCCCAATTGCTAATACAATTGATAGTGTGATTCTTGATGGGGGCACAGTGTCAGTGCTTACTCCGTGCCCCCTTAACTAATGGGCCCCAAAGTGATCATGTTGCATGCCTCTATTAGCAGTATGCCCCTGGGTACTGTATGTGCTGTGAGCATCTGTACAAATCAGGGCAGGAGGCTAATTGGAAATTTCTACAATCATTGGTCGGCCGCACAAAATGATGAACTTACAAATTACCCTGCTATATTTTGGTAAAACAATGAACTCCCTCCTACTGTGGTGGCTGGAGCTGCTTCTTTGTGCGGGTTTGATATTAGGCGATATTGATCTTATTGCTTCTCACTACTGCTTTTCCAGGTTTGTGTCAGCTGGGTCTGCTGTATATACATCACATAGGAAATGCTGGGGTGGGTCTGCTGTATATACATCACATAGGAAATGCTGGGGTGAGATACATTACTGAGGTGGGCTGGGGGGCCTAGACATGACTGGGGGGGATATACAGGACTTGGGGCATATACATCACAGGGAAGGGCTGTGGGGCATAGATGTTACTGGGGAGGTCTTGGGGGCATAATGTGACTGGGGAGGCTAGATGGAACTGGGGGTCCTATACGGGACTAAAGAGGTTGGGAGGGGCTTACATGGTACTGAGGAGGCTGGGAGGGGTCTATACGAGACTGGGGAGGCTGATATGAGGCCCAGACAAGACAGGGGGACTAGACATCACAGGAAACACTGGGTGCATATACATCTCTGGAGATGCTGGGGGTATATACACCACATGAGGGGCAGGAGGCATATACACCACAAGGGAGGGCTGGGAGTCATCACTGGGGGGGCCTAAACATGACTGGAGAGTCTTGGTGGGGGTCTAGATAGCTTATGCTATTTGATGTTTGGTAGCCCTTGTCACAGCTGTCTGACTTGTACAGATAAATGTCTAAAAAGAGCAACTATAGCAGACACCAGGTCCCAAAATCCAGCACCTATGTAACAGAACTGTCCAATCACACAAAGCATTGCAGTATCCAGGCAACTGAAAGGCCAATCATAAAGAAGGTATGTAAAAGCTTTCCAATCCTGTGAACGAATCCCTATCATAGCAACCATACAGACCAATCATGAGAGCCCATCTATATGTTTTATACACCTTCACAGTACATACTCGCTCACATATAATATCTAATACACGCAGCTCCGCTACATGGGTAAGGGACTATTGACAGAATGTAAGTGAACCCTCTAACTCAGAGGTCTCAAACATGCGGCCTACAGACACCTAGACCCCGTGACTATTGTGGCACATATATACACATCTACACTAATAACAAGGGATATTGCAACAGGATGGGCACATTAGTACAAGGGAACAATATGGGCACATTAACACAGGATGGGGAGACATTATACAAAATGTTGGCTTAAATTACTATATGGTGGTAATTGTAAAATATTACTTACAAGAAGTGGATAAAATGGGGAAAACTAATTTTTTTTTCCCCCATTGAAAATACTTTTTTATATATACTGAAATAAAAAAAGTGCACATTTGTTATAATAAACGAGCGAAAATGTTAAAAAAAAAAAAAGTGATGCATATTTTATTCTATAAACATTTGGAATCACTAAAAAAATGTCACTGGGTCCACCAAAAAATGCAGCCCCGCCAATAATTTTTTTTTTCGATATGCAACTCTTATACTCAGCCAAGTTTGAGACCCCTGCCCTAACTTATTAGGCCCCTATTCAAATGAACTGCATTAATGCATGTGCGCCCCTAGAGTGAAGCAACACAATGTGAGGCCTTCCAGACTGACTTTGCCTTTTTTGAACATTTATTTATTTATTTATTTATATATATATATATAATTTTATCCCCATCCCCCCCCCACTTAGTCTGGTGAAACCTCTCCTCATTTATCAAAGCTTTATAATTAAAAAAACAAAAAACCCTCTCCTAGTTATCCATAGAAACCAGCCATGATTAATAAAAGCTGAGGCCTGACTGGTTGCTATGGGGTAACAAGAACAGTTGTAGTAATGTTATATATTCTCCATAACTTCTCACCTTTCTCGCCCACCAGGCCGATGTGACTGGGTCCTGAGTCTCTGGAAGATTTGCTGTAATGGCTCGTCCTCCATTTACATCTGAGTCTTGTCATGGCTCTGTGAAGGTGCGCTAAGAAGCAGTTATCCTTTAATTATTTTTTCTTGTCTTTACCCTCCTTTCAATGTCCATGTTCTCTCAATTGGTTTCTCTCGCCACGCTTTCCTTCTCATCCTTTGGTTTCCAAATCCTTTGTCTTCTTCGCTTTCCCCACTCTGAGCGCTCACATGTATCTCTACTCTCCTGCAGTGAGTGAGTGCAAAGCACCTTAGCTGTGCGCCTGTGCTGCCACATTCTGGAACCTACCATTGTGATGTCATACAGCTGCCACATTCTACACCTGCCATTGTGATGTAATTGCTGTGTCAATGTATCTAGCTCCCAGCCATCTTGGATCCTGCTGGACTGTCCTGATTTTGAGGGACATATCTTGGTAGATAAAGGCATTCTGCCACCATATGATATGTATTTAATGCTGCAGATATTTTAAAAGTGTGTATGTGTGTGTGTGTGTATAATATATATATATATATATATATATATCTATTTATTTTTTTTCAATTTAAATGTATTAATTATGAAAGTTCAAATTAAACGCAAAGCTTCACTGTGCAATCAATTATCTTCAGATTGAGTTCTTTATAGTAAGGGATTCCAGCTTAAAGCCGTGACCACCGGCTACATGGATACAAGGATAAAGTGAATCCCATGGGTAACTTAAAAAAAAAAAGTTGAAGGATTTTTACTAAATGCTCCATGAACGCATTTCTGGCATTATACGACCTTAGTCAGAGTCTGGAAATTGCATCATGGGACATTTGTGTAACCCCTTAACAAGCGCGGGCAGTAAAATTACGTCCTAAGCAGTCATAGTGTAATCTCCACCGGCTGCTGGTGGGGAACTGCACACATGTCAGCTGACTTTAACAACTGACATGTGTGCATTGCAGGCACAAGTGGATCCATGTTCCACCCATGCCTTACCCCTAAATCTTCACTTACCCGGCTTCATCAGCATCGCATTGACGTGATCACTGTGAGCGAATGGTTGTCATGGTAGGACAGGGTCATGTGATGACTCCCGTAGCTAGCATTAATCACTTCCTGTTTCACTCGGCCGGCTGCTGCCAGTGACGAGGTGAGTGTTTCTGTGATCACAGCTGTGTAGCTGTAATGAACAGAAATACCTCTGCAATCAGACTGCAGATCCTCATAATTGTAAATGGTGCTCAGAAAAATGATCAATATAATACAAATTTGTGGCACACGTGGGATTGTGAGAAAATATTTTTTACTTTAGTGATTTCTGCAAAAAGTCAAACCGTCGTTTTTTGTTTTTTTTTGCCAATGTTTGGGCTCTTATATTCAGAGCCTTCGTCTGGGCAAAATTGATTCTGAGGTTGACTATGACAGACTTGCAGAACTAGTTGCCTGAAGCAGTAATGAGTGCCTTGTTATTAGGACAAGGAAGCAGCAGCCTTCACACCGGATATTCCTCCCAGGCACCCAGCTGCTCTCCTAAGGCGCCAGCCCTCCATTATCTTCACCACAGATGTCATGGATTGTGATAGGTTAATCTCCAGTGGCTGTCGCCAGCAGCAATTCCCTACACATGTCAGCAGATTTAAACAACTGACGTGTTGCTATCATGCACGAGTGGATCTGTATTCCACTCATGCCTGTTAACACCTTGCATCTCACTGTCTAAATGTGACAATACCACAGCAAGCAGAAAGTCCAGCACCACAGAGCTAACGATAGATGTTTTTGTTTCTTATTTTAATTAGTCCCTATATTAGACATTATATTTTATTGCACTGATTGCATGTATAATGTATTGAAATGCACCCAAATGCAAAGGTCATGGCATTTTCTCCTGTTACCCTTGTGAAAATGGAAAACTTGAGGCTAAAGTAACATTTTTGTGGGAAAGAAATTTTCATTTTTTTTTATTCCTTCCACATTGCCTTATTTCCTTTGAAGCACCTACAGGGTTAATACGTGCCAGCATTGAGAAACATGTGATGGTGTCTCCGTGGCATTCTTATTTTGCATATTTTCCCAGGGGGCCTTGTTCTAGTGTCACTGCATTGAGAAACACGTGATTGTGTCTCCGCGGTGTTGGATGTTGATCTCCCCGAGGTCAACCATCCTTACCTATGTTGAATATGGATTTGAGCAGTTTGAGGGGTGCTGTTATTGTAATGATGTGAGTTTTGGGTATTTTCAAAGTCACTTCAAATGTGATGTGGTCCCTAAAAATATTTTTGTTAATTTTGTTGGAGAAATGAGAAATTGTTGATAAACGTAACTCCTCCAACTTCCTAACAAAAAAATGTTTGAAATATTGTGATGATGTAAAGTAGACATGTGGGAAATGTTTGTTCACTATTTTGTGTCATATAACTCTCTGGCTTAAGGACATTCAAAATTAAAATTTTGAAAACATTTTCACCAAATATTTTCTTAAACAAATATCATCCTAACTTTACCACTAACTTGAAGTACAATGTGTCACGAGAAAATTGGCCTGGTCAAAGGTGAAAACTAGCAGGGAGTGAATGGGTTAAAAAATAAAGATGATAAAAAATGAGTAGTCTATGGTATCACCACATTCAGAAAAGTCGCAGTTATCAAGATATAACATTATTTAACCCAGTGGCAAACACTATAAATGGAAAACATTCAGGAAAACCAAAATGTCATTTTCTTGGTCTCTGCAATACCATAAAAATGCTGTAACAATCAAATTGTCATATCTATCCCAGAATGGTGTAAACAAAAAATGGCGTTTTGCCCAACAAAAATAAGCCATAACACAACTCGATTGTCTACAAAATTAAAACATTATGGATCTCAGAAAATGGCGACAAACCCCCCCCCCCCCCCCCCAAGTTTTGGGGTTTTTTTTCCCACCTCTAAAAAAAGTAAAAAAAAAAATTGACATGTTTGGTATCACTGTAATCAAACTGATAGAAGAATCATATTGCCAGGACCTTTTACCATATAGTGTACGCCATTAAAACAATCCCAATGCCAAAATTATGTTTTTTAATTTCACCGCAATTGGAATATTCTTTTTTTAGTACACTATGTAATAAAATGAATGGTGTCATTCAAAAGTACAAGACGACCCTGAAAAAACCCCATCATATGTCTATGAAGACAGAAAAATAAAAAAGTTATGGCTCTGGGAAGTGGAGGAAAACGGAAAAATTGAAACCGCATAAAAAGGAAATCGTGCACATTGTCAAGGTTAATGTATATACTGAGACATACTGTATAAGCAAAGCATATCCTATGACCAATAATACACAGGGGCATCTGTCACCTCAGGAATCCATAGCAGAAAAAATGTATACAATTAACATTTTAATTTTCTTAATTTAATAGTAACTTTATTGGTTATTTAATAAAAGTTTTGTACAAACACGTACACTTTACAGCACTTATGTATTCTTTTCCCATCCTCAATCAACACAGAGGAAGAGGAGGAGAAAGAAAGAAGAAAAGGAATTAAAGAAAAAATTGGAGAGGTTGTAGGTAGAAAATGTTGATTACTTTAATACAATTATTCTATACGAGTTATTTTAACAAACACATAGTGTATACATTAAACAAATGTCTGCATATGATGTAAATAGTCTTATGATCAGTTTCCAACAAAATTTAAAACATGAGGGGTATACTGCCGTAGAAGGAAAAGTGTCTGCAATAAAATGCCAGTAATCTGCAGGCAAAGGAGCTATTTGTAGATAAATACTGGTTTAACCATGTGCAGCAATGTAATAGGAAGTGTGACTCAGGGAGAAAAAAAAATGATGTTCTCCCTGCAACCACTCACTTCCAATCATCGGTGCCAGGGCAGTGATCCGTCAGTGACCAGGCACCTGCTGTCCGCTTGGTCAAGACCCTGGTGGAACAAGGCTCTGCTGGAATAGACCCTGCCGCCCCCGCCGAGGCCCAACGACTGTGGTGGGAACGAGCCCGGCTGTACCTGCACCAGGGGAAGCTGTATCGGGAATTTATCAACCCAAAGACCCACAAGAAGGTTCGTCATCTGGTGATTCCCCAGGCTAACGTGCCCACTGTCCTGCAGGCATACCATGACGGTGCCGGGCACTTTGGGTGGAAGAAGCTGGAGATGCTGTTGAGGGAGCGATTCTATTGGAGTGGAATGCGGGAGTCTGTGGAGGCCTGGTGCCGAGAATGTGGTCCCTGTGCACTGAGAAGAAAGGACGAGGCCAGCCAGAAGACCCCTTTGCGCCCAATCATCACACATCAGCCGCTGGAGCTGGTCGCCCTCGACCACGTGAAGCTCACCCCTAGCCGAAGTGGGTACACCTACGCTCTGACCATTGTAGACCACTATTCAAGATTCATGGTGGTTGTCCCAGTCAAGGACCTGACCGGCCGTACCGCCGCTAGAGCATTCCAAGCCTATTTCTGTCGACCGCACGGATACCCAGAGAGGGTGCTTATCAACTGGGGCCCGGCTTTCGAAGCGGAGGTGTTTCAAGAATTCTGCCAGTTGTACGGCTGCAAGAAAATGGCCAATGGCATGTGTGAGAAGATGAACCATCTGGTCCTGGGTCTCCTCAAGACACTACCGCTAGAAGAGCGGAACCTGTGGCCGGAAAAGCTACCTGACCTGGTCGATATGTAGAATAATATCCCTTCTAGGTCTACCAAATGTACACCGGCGTACCTGATGAGAGCTCGGCCCAGTCGGCTGCCAGTAGACCTGGAAATGGGTTTGGAAGCCCCAGAAGCCCTCCCTTCGACTGCTGGATGGGACACTCGGCAGAGGGCGCAGTACCGAGAGGTCCAAGAATATGTAGAGAAGAACTTGTGCCGGAGTCGGGGACAGCAGGAGCAGTGCTTCAACAGGAAGGCTCCTGCAGGTCCCGTTCAGCCTGGGGATGTAGTACTGAAGCGAAAGAGAAGAACCCATAAGCTGGACGATCAATGGGAGAAGATCCCGTATGTTATACAACCCACTGAATGGGGGAATGAGAAGGCCTACCAGATCAGTCGCGACCAGGGGAAGACTTTGGCCACGGTTTCCAGGGACCACCTGAAGAGGTGCCCACCGCCGTTAAGGGTGGCAACTGAATTGCCGGCCCCCAGGCCGGCTGGAGGGACAGAAAAAGAGGTAATCCACACCATGATGGGCGATTTCCCGGCAGATTGGCCTACGCAGAACGGCGCAGTGATTCTTCCAGTGATACTGTTCCCACAACCCTTGGAGGAAAAAGAGATGGAAGTAGCCGCTAATGAAGCCGCCAGTGAACCAGTGCCCAGGGATGCGCCTGTACCCAGCTCCCCTATGTCTCCGCCTGCCCCACACGATAGACGGGAAGAGGAGCCAGTTGTTTCCTCTGCCCCACTGCCTGTCACTGTTGACATTGGGCCCCGAAGGTCCACACATCCCAACCTAGGTCGACCCCCACTTAGGTACAGGGAAACTACCATTTAGGGGCATTATGTGTTGAATGTGTAAATAAGAAAGCGAATGACTGTGAATCAACCGAGCAAATCACCTGATTATCCGTCCTGAGAGAACCGTCCCCGTTGGGACTGGAGTTGTTGTCCCTTAATCAACCGTTGATTACCCCCCACCATGCATAAGAAACTGCTTATGAACATGCCTGAAAACTAGCAAGGCACCCAAGAACTTGTGGGGTTGTAAATATGTTGGGGTTTGCTTTCCGTTACCGCCTCCGGAGAGGATGATTTGGAGGATGGGCCTGGAGGAAAGAGATGGCCCAGGCCCGCCACTACCGCAACCGGTGGCAATCCTCCGGGGGTCAGGGGTCCCCCATGGACGTGGGGTCCCCTGAAGTGACCGTCGGGTGCGAGGCACCGTACCAGTTCCCGCTCGGGCAGCCTGGATCTGGACTGGGGTCAAGGGGTGCTGCCCATTTTCTTAGGGGCAGCATCAGGGCCAGGTTGCTTGGGTGGGAGAGCGGAAGCCGTCCGTTTAATGTTAATAAAAATGTAAATATTTGTTTTTGCAACGTTTAAGTGACCTGCCTCCCGTATGGGAAGATTTTAAATGCATAAACTGTTGATGTTTTATGTTTTTACAGTTTAAAAAGAAAATAAAACCGGTGGTGGACGGGCAGCCCGCTGAAGTGGAGGAACAGACTGGCCGTGTCCGGGTGTGTGGCCCGGGCACCAAGAGCAAGGTTGGCAAACGGTGGTGGCCGTCTGCAGGAGAGGCAGAACGACGCGGAACCGTAGGACCGGGGTCGGGCGGTGGCCCGCCGGTACTGAACCGGGGAGCGAAGAGAAGCCAGCACACTCAGGCAGGGCCTGCGGACCCTGACCAGGCTTGGAGCCGCCATTAAAGGTCAAATTCGTTTGACCGGAACCCCAGGGGTTTCCAAACAGCCAAGACCCGATTGAAGGCAACCATCCAACCAGCAAAAGGAAATACAGCTACCGCCACAGCTAGAGTTCCAAGAACCAGAGCCTGCGGGCAAAAGGGGCTCCTCCAGCACACATACACGCCGGGGAGCGGGTTACCGGTGGGAATCCACCGGGACCGAACAAACACACACAGGTGCAGGGAACAGCAGCCACCACCAACCGTCCGGGAGAAACTACAGCAGCCGACTGCGGGACCCGTCCATCCAGCCGTTTGTTTTACCAGAGACTTTGCATATCTTTGTGGCTGAGTGAGTACAACTATGCCATCCGGCGCCGCGCTGCCCCCGCGACCCTGCACCTCACCAACCCTGCACGCCCCCGTCACCTCACCGGGCCCCGGGACAACCAACCCCTACCCACGGAGGGGGAAAAGAACAACCCAGCTGCTCCCTGCCATCGCTCCCGGGAGACCCGTCACCAGCAGCGGTGGTGCCCCAACCTCACCACAAACCGTGGGTGGCGTCACGGACCAAATCCCCAAACCCAAACTACCCCCCTTTTCACTCACGGGCGAAGAGTGCCCCTCGAGTCCCCGGATCCGGCCCACCGCTCGAGCTATCGAGCAGAGCAGCCATCGCAGCAGCGCCGCACCCGAGCGTTAGCGAGCGCAGCGGCGTCCTCCCCACCCGCGACATTAATAATTCTAAATAATATAATAAATGAGAGTGGAGAAATAGCAGATACTGAGACACTGCAATGTGGTGTGTGTGTCACCAATAACACTCATCCCGGGTGACATGGTAGATATGTTGGTGAAATTACACCTTTACATTTCTAATGGCCGCTCAGGTTTATGGGGGTTCAGCATTTCCTCTAAAAAAATAGTGATTGTCTAACAAACTAGAAAACACAGTGGTGATCAGCATCAGTGATTCTCTCATTGTGTTTGGCCTTAAGCCCGCTTGACACGCTGCAATGTATCTTGCAATGTGTCGGCGGGGTCACGTCGTAAGTGACGCACATCCGGCATTGTAAGGTACATTGCAGGGTGTGACAGGTACGGAAAATCCGTTCATCGCATACACATCGTACCTTTCTCTAAAATTGAACGGCAGGTTGTTCAATGTTCCCGAGGTAGCACACATCGCACTGTGTGACACCCCGGGAACGATGAACAGATCTTACCTACGTCCTGCAGCTCCCGGCTGACAATGCGGAAGGAAGGAGGTGGGCGGGATGTTTACGTCCCGCTCATCTCCGCCCCTCCGCTTCTATTGGCCGGCTGCCGCGTGACGTCGATGTGACGCCGATCGTCCCTCCCACTCCAGGAAGTGGACGTTCGCCGCCCACTGCGAGGTCGTATGGACGGGTAAGTACGTGTGATGTGGGTTAATCGTTTGTGCGGCACGTTCAACAAATTGAACGTGCCGCATATACGATGGGGGCGTTGTAAATCAAATACGATATCGTATGCGAAATTGCAACGTGTAAAGCAGGCTTAACAGAGGTATTCCCATCTCCAAGATCCTGTCCCAATATTTAGTAGGTGTAAAAATAATTATATTCGCTAATGCCTCTAATCAGAAATGTAATATAGGTCTCCTGATTCGCTGTCGCTTACCTCATGTGCAGGTAATTACAGTAGCTTAGTTATCCATGGTTACAGCTCACTCATATGGTGACAGCCAGTTACTTAGGTGCTTGTGATCGTCACCATGGAAACCTAAACTGCAATCCCCTGCACATGAGGTAAGAAACATAGATAATCAGAAGAACTATACTACATTTCTACGTGGAGGTATTTGCTATTATTATTATAATTATTATTATTATTATTACACCTACTACATATTGGGATAGGATCTTGGAGATGACAATACCTCTTTAACCTGAGTTTTTTTAAGCCTTCTGTATTCTTGAGTAAGCTGCTGATTTTGCTGGGCAATGCCAGGGGTCAGCCACATATTTCTCTTACAGTAATCCATGATGTTTGTTTAGATGAATTGAAGGTAGGCGTGTCGCGGGCGGGGAGGGGGCCGCTGCTCTCACTACCACGCTCTGGTACGGCGCTGCTGCTGCTTGCTGCTCGGTGGCTCGAGCGGTGGGCCGGATCCGGGGACTCGAGCGGCGCTCCTCGCCCGTGAGTGAAAGGGGATGGTTTTTGGGGTTTGGGAAGTCAGTCCGTGATGCCACCCACGGCTTGTGGTGAGGTTGGGACACCACCGCTGCTCTGGACGGGGATCCCGGGAGCGATGACAGGGAGCAGCCGAGATGTTTCTCTCCCCTCCGTGGGTAGGGGGTTTTGGTGGTCCCGGGGCCCGGTGAGGTGACTGGAATGTGGATGGCAGAGTTTGGTGAGGTGCAGGGTCGCGGGGGCAGCGCGGTGCAAGACGGCACGGTGGTACTCACTCAGCCAATAACGTATACGGAGTCTCTGGTAAAACAAACGGCTGGATGGACGGGTCCCGCAGGCGGCTGCGGTGGTCACTCCCGGTAGGCTGGCGGTGACTGCCTTTCCCTGCACCTGTAAAGTTCCTTTGGTTCCAATGGCTTCCCACCGGTAACCCGCTCCCCAGCTTGGATAGATGCCGGAGGAGCTCCTTTTGCCCGCAGGCTCTGGCCCTGGGAATTGTAGCCTTGGCGGTAACTGTATTTCCCTTCTCTGGTTGAGCGGTTGCCTTCAATCGGGTCTTTGTTGCTGGGAAACCCCGGAGGTTCCCGTCGCTAACAGATTTGACCGGTTTAACGGCGACTCCAAGCCTGGTCAGGGTCCGTAGGCCCTGCCGAATGGTGCTGGCTTCTCTTTGCTCCCAGGTCCGGTACCGGTGGGCCACCGCCCGACCCCGGTCCTACGGTTCCGCGTCGATCGGCTTCTCCTGCAGACCAACCAACCGCCTGGCTCCACGCCACCTGGTGTAGACATCAGCCCCTAGAGGGAGGCAACAAGGATTTGTGTGTGACTGATGTGCCTAACCGGGGTGTGGGGTGTGTTGTTGCACTACCTGTGACGTCCTGGCTTGTCCAGGACAGGCACACCAGTAGGCGGGACCAGGTGGAAGGAAATGCCCACCTAGGGGTCTAGAGAGTCCGGGGGGGGGGGGGGGGGGGAAGAGTGAGTTCAGGTTGAGCTTCAAGTGAGAGTTGAAGTGGAGAGTGAGAGTTGAGAGAGGAGAGAGTAAAGTGCAAGTGAGAAGCCAGAGAGGAAAGGCCGTCGGGGTTGGAGCCCCGGCGAGCTGGCTAGGTGGCAGACGGTGGTCCGTGTCTGACAGGAGACGGGAAGACGGCTGCCGGAGATCTGAGGTGGACAGGGACAGGGTAGGAGCCTGCCGGTACAGACACAGGAGAACCGACCCGGAAACCGTGCACAGAGGGGGTACCTGGACCCTGAAGCAGAGACTGGAACAACCGACTTTGTTAATTAACCAGTTGAGGACAGGATTACAGGTCCTGTCCCACACAAAGTCCCAATAGCAGACCAGCAGCCCACCGGGGGGGATAGGGCATCCGCCAGGGCCCCTTTAGATCCCAAGGGTCAGCGTCTGCGGGCAAGGCTCCCACCCGTAGTTCTGGGAGCGGACTCCTGAGTTCCATACCGAAAAGTCCAAACTAAAAACAGTTCAGAGGAAAGTGACACAGACCATCACCCCGGTGAGGGACCAGAATACACCCGGCCGCGGAGCTCTGGCCACTGCACCTTAGTTACACTGGACTTGTGTGATTTCTTCAATAGTGAGTAGCCTAACATCCCCGGTCCGACCGGGTTCGCCGGCCCCTGCAGCCACCATCCTCAGCACAGACACTGGGCCCCGGGGCATCCATCCCTATCCACGGAGGGGTTAACATCCAGCTGCCATCCCATCGCCCCCGGGTGCTCCCCAACAGTAGCGGTGGTGTCACATCTCACCACTAGACTTGAGCGATGTTCGAGGTTCGATATTCGCCAATTTCATGTTCGAATGATTTTACGGGTGCTTGAGATCGAATTCGAGCTTTTTGCTAAAAGCTCGACAGTTCGAGTAACGTTCGAGAATGGTTCAATCAACAAAAAGCCTAGCTAGTTACTAGCTGGCTTTTTACTTTAATAGTGTGAGTCACTGTGATTTACGCTATTAACAAATTTCAGCGTATAGTGTATGGGGGGGACGCGGTTTAGATCTGTGCTGCTGCTGAGTGCTGATATAATGCTGATTGCCATTTTTTTTTTCCTAACCGTGCGTGCAGTGGGGCGGGCCAGGCAGTCAGCCAATCACAGACACACACACAGCTAAGTGGATTTTTGCCAGACAAGCAAGTGCATGTGTCATAGGCTGTGCATGTCACATGTCCTTGCCTTATAAGATACTGCCATTTTCCCTGTCGCCGCCATTATCTGCCTTCTGTGTGTGGGTGACAGTCACCGCTCACGCTGCTGCTCCCGCTCCTGCTGTGTGCGCTATAGACATAGTGCAATCTACATCGCATTGTAGGGATTAGGGACTGCTGGTTATTTCAGCCCTTTTCAGGGCTGATTTCCAGGCGTTCATAGCCATAGCTGCTAGGCAGGTCTGTGCAAACGCTGTGTACAGCTTTAGATAACAACGTCTGACTTCCTCAGCTCAGGAAATTCCTTGCTGCATTTTTTCATTAGCAGGGATAGAAAGTGAGGCTTCCTTTCCTGTCCTGGTACCCACAGAACCCGGGCACTTTACCCACCTGCCCAGTTTTGCCACGCTTTTTTTTTGCCCAAAGAGCTGACACTTTGTGTGCCATCCTAAAAGTGTCTGGAATACTAAGTTAGTGTTCCTTTCTTGTCCTGGTACCCACAGAACCCGGGCACTCTACCCACCTGTCCAATTCTGCCATGTTATTTTATTTAGCCAAAGAGCTGACACTTTTTGTGCCATCCTAAAAGTGTCTGGAATACTAAGTTAGTGTTCCTTTCTTGTCCTGGTACCCACAGAACCCGGGCACTCTACCCACCTGTCCAATTCTGCCATGTTATTTTATTTAGCCAAAGAGCTGACACTTTTTGTGCCATCCTAAAAGTGTCTGGAATACTAAGTTAGTGTTCCTTTCTTGTCCTGGTACCCACAGAACCCGGGCACTCTACCCACCTGTCCAGTTTTGCCATGCTATTTTATTTGGCCAAAGAGCTGACACTTTTTGTGCCATCCTAAAAGTGTCTGGTATACTAAGTTAGTGTTCCTTTCCTGTCCTGGTACCCACAGAACCCGGGCACTCTACCCACCTGCCCAGTTTTGCCATGCTTTTTTGTTTGCCCAAAGAGCTGACACTTTTTGTGCCATCCTAAAAGTGTCTGGAATACTAACTTAGTGTTCCTGTGCTGCCAATCAAGGTACACCACATGTGCATTCTACACTCCTCTCCATTACTGCTACGCAATTTTTAACTGCAGGTAGTTCAGCCAATCTGTGATGAAGGTGCAGGCGTGGATATAATGTTGCCTTCATCCAAAGGTGGTTCTCTTGATGTCTGAGAGAGCTCAACACCACCCGCTGTTTCCACTTCCAAAACAACTGACGACATGACAATCACACTCCCTGTTGTGGGTAAAGGGGTGGAAGGTCAGCGTGTAAAGCATGTGTGACTGCTGTCCCCACAGTCACAGAGGATGAAGAGCATGCAGATGCCATTGATGGGGCAGACGGTGGTTGCACCGCCCCGTTAGTCCGCATTGTAGCATAGTGACGTTTCCACTGTGACTTATGCGCTATCTTCCCACAGGTATGCCAATTCATCCATCCAACTTTCCCATGAACTGATCTGCTCTCCCCTTCTCTCTGCTGTGTGTTTTAATACATGGTATGTCAATTCATCCATCCAACTTTTCCAATATATCTGACCTGTTCCCTCTTTCTTCAATATCTCCCTGGCATGCTCCAGCATCTCACTGTGATCTCTCACCCCCTGTTCCCCACCTTACTTTTATGACCTTTGTTTATTTTGCCTATGTGAAGCTGCATCTGGCAATCTGATTGAGTGATCAAAGGGTTTTTGTTGCACCCCACCCCTTCACAGCTGATTGCACTTGTATGTGTATATACTGGGCCAACTAAAAGTCTGCACCAAGACAAGTATGCACCATATAAGTATGATGCATTGAATTAGGCCAGAATTGTGCCAGAAGTGTCCGGAAGGTGACTGCATACATAGTCACTGTAAACATTGTTTGTGTGTCTCTTAACTTTCACCTCTATAATACCTCACTTTCTACTGCACCCTCTGATCCCTAAACCCAGTAATGAACTTTTCATCTCTCCCTCCATCCTCCCCACCCATCTCACCTTTCCCTCACATATTTTCTTCCACATTTCACCTAGTGTCTCCAGACACACACGGCCACCTCACGGCCTCTCCTGCTCCCACCTACTAACACTCTCACTGCTTCTCCTCACTGCTGGAGATATCTCTCCAAATCCTGGTCCCCCTCACCACATCCCTAATGTCACTTCAAACCCTCATCCACAATCTAACACAAATTTCCGCACCCTCTCAAACCTCATACCCATTCACCCAGCCCCGCTCCCCCAGTCCCACTAACAGGAGCTCTATGGAACGCTCGCTCTGTCTGCAACAAACTATCCTACATCCATGATCTTTTCATCACTAATAAACTCTCTTTCCTCGCCATCACTGAAACCTGGCTCACTCCCTCTGACACAGCCTCTCCTGCTGCACTTTCATATGGCGGTCTCCAACTCTCTCACACCCCCGCCCCAGCAACAAGCATGGTGGAGGAGTTGGTTTGCTCCTGTCCGACCAATCCTCCTTTACACCAATTCCACTACCACCCTCTGTTACTCTCCCATCTTTTGAGGTGCACTCCGTATGCATCTACGCCCCCTCCAACCTTCAACTGGCTGTCATTTACCGCCCTCCAGGGCCAGCCACTGCCTTTTTTGATCATTTCACCACCTGGCTACTACACTTCCTTTCCACCGACATCCCCACCATCATTATGGGTGATTTCAATATCCCCATTGACACTTCCCACTCATCTGTCTCCAAACTTCTAACACTCGCTTCCTCCTTCGGCCTCACCTAATGGTCCTCTGCAGCTACTCACAAAGATGGCCACACGCTGGACCTCATCTTCACTCGCCTCTGTTCCCTATCCAACCTCTCTAACTCGCCTCTCCCCCTGTCTGACCACAACCTACTCACATTCTCTTCCCTCTCTTCGCCAAGTACGCAACCCCCCCCTCCACAAACTTTCACACCCTCGCAGAAATATCAAACACATTGATTTACACGCCCTTTCTCAGTCCCTTCTCCCTCTCACAGACATTGCATTTCTACATGATGCAGATGCTGCTGCAACTTTATACAACACTACAATCTCTGCAGCTCTCGAATCAACTGCCCCCCTCACACACACCAAAACCCGCACAATCAACAGGCAACCCTGGCACACGAGGCAGACTAAAGAACTAAGACGGGCTTCCAGAATTGCTGAGCGCAGATGGAAAAGGTCTCATTTCACTGAGCACTTCATTGCATATAAAGAGTTCCTGACCACTTTCAAGTCCACACTCACTGCTGCAAAACAAACCTACTTCTCATCCCTCATATCTTCTCTCTCTCATAACCCTAAACAGCTATTCAACACTTTCAATTCTCTCCTCTGTCCTCCAGCACCACCTCCCTCTCCTCTCCTCTCAGCTGAAGACTTTGCCTCTTTCTTCAAGCAGAAGATTGACAACATCAGAGCAAGCTTTGGCCCACAAACACCACAGCCACTTCTCACAGCTACTCAGCCTTCTTCCTCCAAATCCAGCTTCTCCGCCATGACAGAAAACAATCTTTCCACTCTACTCTCAAGATCACATCTAACAACCTGTGCACTGGACCCGCTCCCATCCCACCTCATCCCCCAACATCACCGCAGTCCTCATCCCAGCCCTAACCCATCTCTTCAACCTATCACTAACAACTGGTGTATTCCCTTCATGCTTTAAACATGCCTCTATTACACCCATCCTCAAAAAGCCCTCCCTTGACCCATCCTCTGTGTAAAACTATCGCCCCATATCCCTTCTCCCCTATGCCTCAAAACTACTAGAACAACATGTCCATCTTGAACTGTCCTCATACCTCTCATCCTGCTCTCTCTTTGACCAGCTACAATCTGGCTTCTGACCGCATCATTCCACTGAAACTGCCCTAACTAAAGTCACTAACGACCTACTAACCACCAAAGCCAAGCAACACTACTCTATCTTCCTCCTACTGGACCTGTCCTCTGCCTTCGACACAGTAGACCATTCCCTCCTTCTACAGATTCTCTCATCTCTGGGCATCACAGACTTGGCCCTATCTTGGATTTCTTCATACCTAACCGACCGAACTTTCAGCGTGTCCCACTCTCACACCACTTCCTCATCTCGCCCCCTATCTGTCGGTGTCCCCCAAGGCTCAGTTCTTGGACCCCTGCTGTTCTCCATCTACACCTTCGGCCTGGGACAGCTCATAGAGTCCCACGGCTTCCAGTATCATCTCTATGCCGATGACACACAGATCTACGTCTCTGGACCTGACATTACTTCTCTACTAACCAAAATCCCACAATGTCTGTCTGCTATTTCATCCTTCTTCTCTGTGCGATTCCTAAAACGTAACATGGACAAAATAGAGTTCATTGTCTTTCCCCCTCCTCACTCATCTCCTCCAACAAGCCTTTCCATCAAACTTGATGGTTGCTCACTCTCCCCAGTCTTACAAGCACGTTGCCTTGGAGTAACCCTCGACTCTGCTCTATTATTCAAGCCACACATCCAAGCCCTCTTCAACTCATGCCGATTACAACTCAAAAATATCTCCTGAATCCGTGCTTTCCTTAACCAAGAATCAGCAAAAACATTAGTGCATGCCCTCATCATCTCCCGCCTTGACTACTGCAACCTCCTGCTCTCTGGCCTCCCTTCCAACACTCTTGCACCCCTCCACTCTATCCTAAACTCTGCGGCCCGCCTAATCCACCTCTCCCCTCGCTACTCCTCAGCCTCGCCACTATGCCAATCCCTTCACTGGCTTCCCATCACCCAACGACTCCAGTTCAAAACATTAACCATGACATACAAAGCCATGCACAACCTGTCTCCTCCCTACATCTGTGAACTAGTCTCCTGGTACCTACCTGCACGCAACCTCAGATCCTCACAAGATCTCCTTCTCTGCTCCTCTCTTATCTCCTCTTCCCACAATCGCGTCCAAGATTTCTCCCGTGCATCCCCCATACTCTGGAATGCTCTACCTCAGCACATTAGACTCTCACCTACCGTGGAAAGCTTCAAGAGGAACCTCAAGACCCACCTCTTCCAACAAGCCTACAACCTATAATAGCCCTCAGTCCAGTAGACCACTGCGCAACCAGCTCTGTCCTCACCTATTGTACCATCACCCATTCCCTGTAGACTGTGAGCCATCGCGGGCAGGGTCCTCTCTCCTCCTATACCAGTCTGTTTTGTACTGTTAATGATTGTTGCACGTATACCCTCTTTCACTTGTAAAGCGCCATGGAATAAATGGCGCTATAATAATAAATAATAATAATAATTTAAAGTAGTGAACAGGGTGGGCTTCCCAGTATACAGCAAAACCACACACTAGGAAAAGGACTCTAGACAGTTGGGTTGATAAATGATTGTTTTACTTTCCCAAAACGAACAATAAGAACCATTCATAAAACTGAAAGAACAGAACAACCTATTCACAATTCCAAAAGCCTACACCCCTATGCTGCGACAATCGTAATGGCGATTTATACCCCATGCTCACCAACTTTTTCCTAACCAAGGGACTGTCTAAAGAGTTGCCTACTACCTGGTAATCCCTCTGCGTAGCAGGAGTAATTGTGTGTGTGCGTGTGTGTTTGCGTGTGTGTGTGTGTGCGAACACAACTTACCAGTGTCGCATCACAAGAGCTTACAACTTATCTACCTAAAAATAGACAAAACCCATTACCCCCCCCCCCCCCCGAATACCCTTGTTAGCTGAAGCCTCACAGATAAGGCAGATGATAAAGGTGGTGTCCCACACAGCCACAACGACAACGCCGTCACTGCTACGTCACCATTTTCTGTGACGTTACAGCGACGTCCCGTCGCTGTCGCTGTGTGTGACATCCAACGAGCTGGCCCCTGCTGTGAGGTCGCCGCTCGTTGCTGAATGTCCAGCTTCATTTTTTGGTCGTCGCTCTCCCGCTGTGACGCACAGATCGCTGTGTGTGACAGCGAGAGAGCGACGAAATGAAGCGAGCATGGAGCAGGAGCCGGCATCTGGCAGCTGCGGTAAGCTGTAACCAAGGTAAACATCGGGTAACCAAGGTGGTTACCCGATATTTACCTTAGTTACCAGCCTCCGCCACTCTCGCTGCCAGCGCCGGCTCCTGCTCTGTGCACATGTAGCTGCAGTACACATCGTGTAATTAACCCGATGTGTACTGTAGCTAGGAGAGCAGGGAGCCAGCGCTAAGCAGTGTGCGCGGCTCCCTGCTCTCTGCACTGTGACATGTAGCTGCAGTACACATCGGGTTAATTAACCCGATGTGTCCTGTAGCTAGGAGAGCAAGGAGCCAGCGCTCAGTGTGCGCGGCTCCCTGCTTTCTGCACATGTTGCAGCACTGTCGTTATGATCGCTGCTTCGGCTGCTGTGTTTGACAGCTAAGCAGCGATCATAACAGCGACTTACAAGGTCGCTGCTACGTCACAGAAAATGGTGACGTAACAGCGACGTCGTTGTCGCTGTTGTTTAGTGTGACCCCAGCTTTACAGTGTGAATGCAAACCAAACAGCTCATCAACACAGTCCTGGAAATCCTGTAAAGCAACACTCAATGCAAACATGTGTCGCTGTCCCTCTATGAGTTTAACTGTAAGTGACAATTTGACAGTGCAGAGGCAGCAAGTCTTATTGTCTATATAGTCGGCCTAACCAGAACAGATATATGTTTTGCTAAGAAAACAAAGTGTTGCGTGCATGCATCACTGTCTGGTCCCAGCCTACCGTACCCGGGTACTATTGTCGCAGGCGGAGGGGACGCGCTCGCTACGCTCGGGTCCAGGGCTTCTGCTGCTGTTGCTCGGTGGCTCGAGCGGTGGGCCGGACCCGGGGACTCAAGCAGCGCTCCTCGCCCGTAAGTGAAAAGGGGTGGTTTGTTTAGGGAGATAGTTCGTGACGCCACCCATGGGTCGTGGTGATGATGGCACCACCGCTGCTGGTGACGGGGATCCCGGGAGCGATGGCAGGGAGCAGCTAGGATGCTATTCCCTCCATGGGTAGGGGTTGGTGATCCCGGGGCCCGGTGATGATGCGGGGAGACTGGATAGCTGGGATGCAGGGTTGCAGGGGCAGCGCAGAGCGGTGCCGGATGGCACTGTTGTACTCACTCAGACAGAAGGTCACAAAGTCTCTGGTAAACCAAACTGCCGGATTGACGGGTCCCGCAGCCGGCTGCAGTGTCTTTGCTCTCCCTGGACAGGTGATGGTGGCTGTCTTACCCTGCACCTGTGTAGACTGTGTTGACTCCAATGGTTTCCCAACGGTAGTCCGCTCCCCGGCGTATAGGTACCGTAGGAGCCCTTTTGCCTGCAGGCGCTGACCCTTGGATCTCTAGCCTGTGGCAGTGGCTGTATATCCTCACGGTGTGGACTGTTGCCTTCTAGCGGGACTTGGGTGTTAGGAAACCCCTGGGGTTCCGGTCACTCTCGGATTTGACCGTTGTCGGCAGCTCCAAGCCTGGTCGGGGTCCGATGGCCCTGCCTGTGTGCTTAACTTCACTCCGCTCCCCGGTTCGGTACCGGTGGGCCACCGCCCAACCCCGGTCCTACGGTTCCGCAGAGATCCGCTAACTCCTGCAGACGACCACCAACGTCTGCCGACCTTGCTGTCAGTGCCTGGTCTCCTACCCAGGCACACGCAGACGTTTTACTACTCTCACTTTCGCCTCCAAAACTAATCTGACTCCTTTTCCCGCCTCCAGGCCCGTGAACTTCTCGGTGGGCTGGGACAACCGCCTGGCTCCACCCCACCTGGTGTGGACATCAGACCCTGGAGGGAGGCAACAAGGGTTTTTGGTTGACTGGTGTAACTATCCAGGGAGGGGGGTGTGTGTGTTGTTATGTCTGTGACTACCTGGCTAGTCCAGGGCGTCACATTCCCCCTTGGTGAAATGCAGACTGTCCGCGGGCTGCCTGTCCATCACCGGTTTTATTTTGTTTCTGCAAAATATAAATTAACATGTAGACATTCAACATATGCATTTTTTTTCATTCTTCCCTTATGGGAGGCTCGGTACTTTAACGTTGCAAACGGTAAACATTTTTATTAAAACGGACGGGTTCATGTTCCTCCGCTCCCCCACCCAAGCAATCTACACTTTGATGCTGCCCCTAAGAAATGGGCAGCACCCCTTTACCCCAGTCCTGGTCCAGGCTGCCCGAGCGGGAACGAGTACGGTGTCTCGCACCCGGCTTATATTTCAGGGGACCCCACGTCCAGGGGGACCCCTGACCCCCGGAGGATGGTCACCGGTCCTGGTGGTGACCGGACCCCAGCCTACTCTGCTGCGGGTCCTCCCTCCAATCTGCCTCTCCGGAAGCGGCAACGGATCACAGCCCACAAACTATTTACAAGACCACTAGTTCGTGGTTGGCCTGCAAGTACTTGGCCTTGTCCATGAGCAGTTTCTCACGTGGGCTGTTTTGGGTAATCACATTGATGGTCCCAACGGGGACAGCTTGTCTTACAACGGATGGCAATCAGGTGAGACTTCAGATTGATTAGGGTTCATTCAACGGAAACAGGGTGCTGAGGGTCCCAACGGGGACAACTGGGTTGCAACGGTGGACCGCTGCCACTATTTGAGGTCGCCCTCCTCATAGGCCTCCTCCAACTCAACATCCGGACGGCACGGTGGGGGAGGGGACTGGGACCGCCTCTGGGCACTGCGGCCTACCCTCTGCTTGACATCCAGGGCAAACCAGCCCCTCTCCCCGCAATGTCGGGTGTAAGTCACTAAGTCGCCCAGTTGTAGATCGCGACCAGGATGACCAGTTGGCAGGTGAGAGTTCACGTCTTGGCGGGCCACGAATATCTCGGCCTCCAGGCCCGGTTCGTACACGAAGCCGTATACCCGCTGAGGGTCAAACCGCCTCACCTTGCCTTCATGCAACGGGCCCCGCACCCGAAAGGTGGCATTGCGGAGATTGTCCTTCTCCTTTATGACATGTGCCAGCACTTCGGCCTTCTGCTGCTCCCTAGAGGCAATTTCCTGGCCCAGCTGGCTCGGCTCCCTGTCCCAGTAAGGGGCGTTTGCATGCCCCTGCGCGCGGGTTGGACCCCGCTGGATTTCGCCCACACCGGCCACGACCGGTAATCTCTTGTGGGGGTCCTGCGGTGACGTGGCCTGGGCTCCTTCTTTGCAGCGACGACCCGGCGCAGCCTCACCCGAGGAGTGGGGTTCAGGGACAGCAGGCCTCACCCGCTGGGCCTTCCGGTTCATGGCTTCAACCTCTCCAGTAGCCGGACGGACTGCCGGGGCCGGGACGGTCTCAGGTGCAGCCGCTTCCGGGGCCGACGGCTTCTTTTCGCGGACGGGCACCTCCCGCGGGATCTTCCATGGCAGCAGGAGGGATGCGGGCCATTCACAGACAACGCCTACAGGCTGGTCCTCCAGGGTGGACGGACTGGGTTCCGCTGCTGGTGTCGGGGACAGCGAGCCTAGTGGTGAGGCGGCAACAGCCGATGCGGGTGGCGGGGGAGGCAGCAGGGTGAGCGGGCGCAGACCGGGCCCCTCAGCCGCAGCAACCGGTCCTTCAGGGACACAGGGGCGTGGGTCGTCTACCCGCTCCTCCAGCACTGTCTCCACCTCGTGTCTCCGCACGGCCGCCGCTACCTCCTCCATTTCAGCCACCCACCGCTCCATCAAGAATCGGACTTGGGCCTGCAGGCGGCAGCACATTTGCGCGGTCCGGGCCTCCACCCACGCCGCTGTTCCTGGCGTGGGCTCCAGGATCTCTGCATGGCCGGACGGGACGGACATGTCAGCGCTTGTGCTTCCAGGAACTGGATGTATCGCAGAGTCCTGGCGTCCCTGCTCTTTATCCCTGCGGTTACATCAGGCAGATCCTCACCCGCCCCCCCTTGGTTCTTTCTAGCACTTCCTTCTGCTGGGGGGCGGGGCTTCGTTTTCGCACCTTCCCTGCTCAGGGAAGACGCTCGAGTGGGAAATCTTCGCGCCAAAGATGGCGGAACTTCAAATTTTTCGGCCAGACGCCGCCGGCGGGGACTGCAAGGCGCACTTCTACGGGTAGGTAGATTGGTTCTATCCTGTTCGCAGATGCCAAGTTGTCACGGGCGGAGGGGACACGCTCGCTACGCTCGGGTCCGGGGCTTCTGCTGTTGCTGCTCGGTGGCTCAAGCGGTGGGCCGGACCCGGGGACTCGAGCAGCGCTCCTCACCCGTGAGTGAAAAGGGGTGGTTTGTTTAGGGAGATAGTTCGTGACGCCACCCACGGGTCGTGGTGATGATGGCACCACCGCTGCTGGTGACTGGGATCCCGGGAGCGATGGCAGGGAGCAGCTAGGATGTTGTCCCCTCCGTGGGTAGGGGTTGGTGATCCCGGGGCCCGGTGATGATGCGGGGAGGCTGGATAACTGGGGTGCAGGGTTTAAGGGGCAGCGCGGCACGGTGCCGGATGGCACTGTTGTACTCACTCAGACAGAAGGTCACAAAGTCTCTGGTAAACCAAACGGCCGGATGGACGGGTCCCGCAGCCGACTGCAGTGTCTTTGCTCTCCCCGGACAGGTGATGGTGGCTGTCTTACCCTGCACCTGTGTAGACTGTGTTGACTCCGATGGTTTCCCAACGGTAGTCCGCTCCCCGGCGTATAGGTACCATAGGAGCCCTTTTGCCCGCAGGCGCTGACCCTTGGATCTCTAGCCTGTGGCGGTGGCTGTATATCCTCACGGTGTGGACTGTTGCCTTCTAGCGGGACTTGGGTTTTAGGAAACCCCTGGGGTTCCGGTCACTCTCGGATTTGACCGTTGTCGGCAGCTCCAAGCCTGGTCGGGGTCCGATGGCCCTGCCTGTGTGCTTAACTTCACTCCGCTCCCTGGTTTGGTACCGGTGGGCCACCGCCCAACCCCGGTCCTACGGTTCCGCAGAGATCCGCTAACTCCTGCAGACGACCACCAACGTCTGCCGACCTTGCTGTCAGTGCCTGGGCTCCTACCCAGGCACACGCAGACGTTTTACTCCTCTCACTTTCGCCTCCAAAACTAATCTGACTCCTTTTCCCGCCTCCAGGCCTTTGAACTCCTCGGTGGGCGGGGCCAACCGCCTGGCTCCACCCCACCTGGTGTGGACATCAGACCCTGGAGGGAGGCAACAAGGGGTTTTGGTTGACTGGTGTAACTATCCAGGGAAGGGGATGTGTGTGTGGTGTTATGTCTGTGACTATCTGGCTAGTCCAGGGCGTCACACTATGGTGTCCAGTTGCCATAAATACAGACTTTACGCTCCTCTCACGGTAAACAATATAGACAGCACCGGAAGAATGTCGGTCAGTGGCACAGGATGCTGCTCACAGGCGTTACGGTCCTCCTTACCAAACTCCAACACGACTCCCCTTACAATTGACCGAAGTGTTTCCGCGGGGGCTCCTTGCTGTAACACACACCTTTTAGCTTTTCCTTCTGTTCATAGACAGCATCTCCTCCGCTCTCCAAGTCCACAGCCGAAGACTGTTTTGCTATTGCTACAGTGACCAGACAAAGGCAGATGCAAAAAAACAGCTGCCCCTTGTGTGTAGTGTGCCACAATGCATGCAATGAATGGCAAATAAGCATGTTGCATTGACAGTGGATAAAGCTGATCAATACACCCTCACGCTATCAATTCATGTGACACTTGTGACAAATGTGACACTTCATGGACAAAGTACTCTAAAGGCCACTTTACACACAGATAAATCTGCAGCAGATCTGTGGTTGCAGTGAAATTGTGGACAATCAGTCCCAGGTTTGTGGCTGTGTACAAATGGAACAATATGTCCATGATTTCACTGCAACCACAGATCTGCCAAAGATTTATCTCTGTGTGTAAAGTGGCCTTAAGTAGTGAGTTTTTAGCCTCTACTTAGAGATTGGTGAAAATTCTTACAGATGACATGACTTGGGTGATCCTTTGCGATGTCAAAAAAGCCCCAGGCTAAACAAGGCTTACAGTCCATGTGACCTGCAGAGCCACCACGACTTCTGCTCAGAGGCAGAGTTGTGGCTGAGGATTCAGTTGTTGACGTGCTTCCAGTACTTTGTCTCTGTCCAGGAAGACGCAACGTAACCTCGTCATCAGTAGCATCCTCCTCCACCTCCTCTGCTGACCTCATCGACTGGCTGACTTTGGTTTGAAAGTAAGTGGGGTCTCCAACCTCATCATCACCCTGTGTGTTTTCACTCCCCTTGTCCTGACTCCTCCGAGCCAAGCTCTTCTTCCCCTGACCGAATAGTAAAGTTGTCGTTCCAATCAGGTATCTGAGTCTCCTCAGCATGTTCCCCATTGTCTCCACCAGGATAATTTACAGTTTGGGAATGAGGGTGTACATTATGATTAGCACCTTCTTCATCGGGTCCTGGATCCGACTTATAAAGCTTCTGGGCATCAGTACAGATCATTTCCTTGTCTGGACTCACTGCAGCTTTGGGGCAGACCTCTGATTCCCAGGCTATTGTGTGACTGAACAGTTCTGCAGACTCAACCATCTCTGTTACCCCATACTCAGCAGGGCTGGTGGAAACTTGAGAGCTGTTAGGAAGCAAGTGCGATTGGGTTGACACCACAGAGGAATGTAGTATTTGGGATATTGAACTTGAGGTGGAGGAGAGGCCACTTTATGGAGCACTTGAGATCCATTGAAGCAGCTGCTGTTTTGCTGGCTCATCTACATTTGTTAGCGATGGTCGTGTCCAGGAAAAAAGGGATCATAGATTATCCACGGGAAGAAGTACACCTGTTATTTTGGCTGGTAGTTGGTGTTCCGAAACGGTGCCTCCGTAAACGCAAGCAGACTGCTGCGGTTCCAGTTGCGCCCAGGCGTCACCTGCCATTTTGGGCTGTGCCTCGGGTTGTCCAGCTGGCTGCTTTCTCCTCCACGTCTAAGTGTGGAGAGGTGGTTAGTGCGCATGCGTGTGCCGATTTACCCCAGCCGCAGCCTAAGTCCACTGTTTTGCCTAGTGAGTATGCTCAGCCTGACTGTGCCATTCCTGACTGAGGCTAAGTCCTCAGTTCGGGCTACAGCGCATGCTCCCACACTTACTGCGAAAAGCCTCTTTGCACAGGTACTTGGACTCCATGCCGTGTCTCAGTCCTGTGTTGTGCCTAGACAGCATGCTGAAGCTGATAGTCTTTTTTCTGAGACTGTTGTTCATGCTACTGAGCATGCTCAGGCACTTACTGCATCAGAGTCTAGGTCCGGGAATGAACTCTTTGGCCCTGCCCTGTCAGGTGTCCTGATGACGTGGCCAGGCCACTCCAGACTGGCTTGCAGAGGCCCGACCCTATGACTTGTCACCTCATTATTGTTGGTCAGACGATGACTGGTGAGGTGTTTGGGTCGTGGCTGCCATGAGGTCATCATTGAAGTGGCGGTTCCAAATAGGCCGCTGGTTATGCCACTGATGACGTGTCACTCTGCTTTTGTCTCCAGGAGGTGCATTGTGGTTCACCCTGGGTTGGGGCGGACCCAGGTTATAAAAGGGGCTGGAGCTAACAAGGAGGTGCGCAGTCTTCTATTATGCTCAGAAAGAGCACACCTCCATGTGTTGAACCCATTGCGGCTTTAGGGCTGCTTCTCACTTGCGAGTTTCTCGCAGTAGAGCAATGCGAGAAAAACTCGCATTGGAATCGGACACATGTTAGTGAATGATTCAGCTCTCATCTGCGATTTTTTTTCTCAGTCCAAATCGGACCGAGAAAAAAATCGCAGCATGCTGCTTTTTTGCGAGTTTCTACTGCGAGTTTCTCCAATGCAAGTCTATGGGAGCGTGTAAAAAATCGGATGTCACGGGACGGCATTCACACCATCTTAGTGACATCCGATTTTCTAAATACATTTCTCGCATGTTTCCTAAAACACTGGAAACGAGCGATGTCTCCCAATGTCTGTCAATCACTATTCCCTGTCAGTCGGTCTCTCCCTCTCTGTCTCTATTCTCTCTCTGTCGGTCCGTCACTATCTCTGTCCCTCTCTCACAGTCTGTCGGTCAGTTTCCACCCCTCTCTCATACTCACCGTTCCCCGATCCCCCGGCGCGGCGCTGCACGGCATTCTCACTGCTCCGGCGGCTTTTACTATTTTGAAAAAGCCGGCCGCTCATTAAAGAATCTCGTATTCACTGCTTTCCCCGCCCACAGGCGCCTATGATTGGTTGCAGTGAGACACGCCCCCACGCTGAGTGACAGGTGTCTCACTGCACCCAATCACAGCAGCCGGTGGCGGGTCTATACTGTGCAGTGAAATAAATAAATAAATAATTTAAAAAAAATGGCGTGCGGTCCCCCCCAATTTTAATACCAGCCAGATAAAGCCATACGGCTGCAGGCTGGTATTCTCAGGATGGGGAGCCCCACGTTATGGGGAGCCCCCCAGCCTAACAATATCAGTCAGCAGCTGCCGAGAATTGCCGCATACATTTGATGCGACAGTTCTGGGACTGTACCCGGCTCTTCCCGATTTACCCTGGTGCGTTGGCAAATCGGGGTAATAAGGAGTTATTGGCAGCCCATAGCTGCCAATAAGTCCTAGATTAATCATGTCAGGCGTCTATGAGACACCCTCCATGATTAATCTGTAAGTTACAGTAAATAAACACACACACATGAAAAAATCCTTTATTAGAAATAAAAAACACAAACACATTCCCTCATCACCAATTTATTAACCCCGACAAACCCTCCATGTCCGGCGTAATCCACGGACTCCAGCGTCGCTTCCAGCATGAAGGTGACAGGAGCTGCAGAAGACACCGCCGCTCCGGTCACCTCCAAGCAGCAACTGAGGTGAGTAGCGCGATCTGCTGAGGTGTCACTGAGGTTACCCGCTGTCACCGCTGGATCCAGTGACAGCGGGTAACCTCAGTGACACCTCAGCAGATCGCGCTACTCACCTCAGTTGCTGCTTGGAGGTGACCGGAGCGGCGGTGTCTTCTGCAGCTCCTGTCACCTTCATGCTGGAAGCGACGCTGGAGTCCGTGGATTACGCCGGACATGGAGGGTTTGTCGGGGTTAATAAATTGGTAATGAGGGAATGTGTTTGTGTTTTTTATTTCCAATAAAGGATTTTTTCATGTGTGTGTGTTTATTTACTGTAACTTACAGATTAATCATGGAGGGTGTCTCATAGACGCCTGACATGATTAATCTAGGACTTATTGGCAGCTATGGGCTGCCAATAACTCCTTATTACCCCGATTTGCCAACGCACTAGGGTAAATCGGGAAGAGCCGGGTACAGTCCCAGAACTGTCGCATCTAATGTATGCGGCAATTCTGGGCGGCTGTTGGCTGATATTGTTAGGCTGGGGGGCTCCCCATAACGTGGAGCTCCCCATCCTGAGAATACCAGCCTTCAGCCGTATGGCTTTATCTGGCTGGTATTAAAATTGGGGGGGACCGCACGCCATTTTTTTAAATTATTTATTTATTTCACTGCACAGTATAGACCCGCCCACCGGCTGCTGTGATTGGGTGCAGTGTGACACCTGTCACTCAGCGTGGGGGCGTGTCTCACTGCAACCAATCATAGGCGCCTGTGGGCGGGGAAAGCAGGGAATACGAGATTCTTTAATGAGCGGCCGGCTTTTTCAAAACAGTAAAAGCCGCCGGAGCAGTGAGAAAGCCGTGCAGCGCCGCGCCGGGGATCGGGGAACGGTGAGTATGAGAGAGGGCTGCTAACTTCAGTCACTTGGGGGATTAGTGGTCACCGGTGAGCCCTTCACTGGTGACCGCTAATCAGGACGCGACACAGACAGAGCCGCAGCATGACAATGAAGTCGGGTGAAGTTCACCCGAGTTCATTCTGACAGTGCGGCTCTGTCTGTGTCTGCTGTCATCTGCCATTCACCGCTGCTACATGGCTGTCTGTGTCTGCTGTCATCTGCCATTCACCGCTGCTACATGGCTGTCTGTGTCTGCTGTCAGCGGCCATGTAGCAGCGCTGAATGGCAGATGACATAGTAAAAAATACGCATTATACACGCATTACACACGCATTACACACGCTAGTAAAATCTCAGAAATAGCATCGCACTTGCGTTGCACTCGCACCTAACGTGAACTAAAATCAGCCGAGTTTTTTTCAGCCCAGTCGGACCGATTTTACTCGCATAGATGTGTTTCCACCCTTAGGCCAGAGGTAGGCAGAGATAGGGCGTCGGTGCAGGCCATCACCACAGTTGGTAACGCAGAATGGTTAAGACCAGTTCCTGTCCTACCAGTCCTGTTAGTGCAGCCCAGTGGCATTAACTGGGCTGCTGCTGCTGATGCACCTGGTGTCCACAGGTGTGGCCCCTACGCACACGGACAGCGTACCCAATGGCCCCTGTGTTGTTAACTGGGAGTTCCTGTGCTGGGTGTGTGGACCCTGTGACGCTAACAGGGTTCCCAGTCTCCAGATCCGAGTGTCGTCTAACTCGGTTCAGGCTACTATTAGTTTCATAGCCACCCAGCTCTGTATCCTCCGCCTAACCTTCGTGTTGCCAGCATCTCCTTTTCCATCTGTGAGCATGGTGGACCCCGACTGGCGATTGGGATATATACCACCTTATCCTAATCTGCCAGTCCCCCAGTAACAGATGGTGTTTCTTCAGCAGATGTTACTGTTGCTTAACCACCAAACCCACGGACACAAACTTTTTTTATACTTTCCAACACACCTGTTCCACTTTCCACCAGCATATGGCCTTTTGCCACTCATTTTGTATATTTAC
Organism: Anomaloglossus baeobatrachus; assembly: GCF_048569485.1. NCBI lineage: Eukaryota > Metazoa > Chordata > Amphibia > Anura > Aromobatidae > Anomaloglossus > Anomaloglossus baeobatrachus. Next base: position 78,879 of record NW_027442099.1, on the reverse strand, counting down.
TAATTTGCAACTCTGCAGGGACACCATAGTCAACGCTGTCTCAGCACAGCAGCCAGCCCTCGGTCCCTCAGATGTAGACAAGTAAAAGACCATTTCCTACTAGCCATGACAAAATGTTGTGATTCACTCTGTGCAGCACTGGTGTTTAGTGGAAAAGCCGAGCTAAGATTACGTACCTGCTTCTGCTGATACTCCTGCATATGTGCGTCCCTTTGTACGGCAGGATTTATTTTGCCAATTTTTGTCTTGTACCGGGGATCTAACAGTGTGGCAAACCACGAGTCAACATTACTTCGAATTAGGACAATCAAAGGGTCATGTTGTAGGTAGTGCAGCAAGAAGGCGCTCATGTGTCTTGCGCATCAAGGAGGAACAAGTCCTTGCTGTGTTGGTTGCGGAGAGGTGAGAATCATGCCTCCTTCCTCTGCCCTCTCCCCCCAACCTCGCACAACCGAAATGTGAGCAAGCTCTTCCTCATCTGCTCAGTCTTCCATGCCCATCACCAGTTCGTCCTCCATTTCTTACTGGGCTCTTACACCTTCCTCAACAGTTAGGCTGATACTATGCGCCCTTGTTAATCCATCTCCCCCACTGTCCCATGCCTGCCACCTTGGTGCTACTGACCGTCTGGACCTTGTAGATGTTGTTATCTCTTGCGCATATGACTCCTCCTGTACTTCCTCCCATTCCTCTTGTCCCACCACCTGACTATGAATGCTGTTTAGAGTGTGCTCCAGCATGTAATGACCGGAATTGTTATGCCAATGATGCCAACGTCAGCGCCAAACATCTTCGTCACCATTTGTAAACTTCGAAGAAGGGTGCATAGGTCCTTGATCTGAGACCACTCCAGCAGCGTGATCTGCCCCACCTCTGGATCTCTTTAGCCCAGGCTATACGTCATAACTATTGCAGCAGGGCTCGCCGGTGCTGCCACAGACACTGCAACATGTGCAGATTCAATTTCCAGCGTGTCGGCACATCGCATTTCAGGCGGTGAACTGCCAGACCGAAAGACTTCTGGAGCGATGCAAGTTGTTGAGCTGCTGGGTGTGAATGGTGGAAGTGAGCACATAGCAAGCGTGCTCGCTGCAGAGTGCCTTATAGGCCGGGATGGTGGTTTAAAAATTGCTGGACAAACAGGTTCAACACGTGAGCCATACAAGGCACGTGTGTCACATTGCCCTGACAAAGGGCCGCACCCAGGTTTGCATCATTGTCGCACACGGCTTTTAAGTCACCACCGGAGTCCGCTCCATCAATTTGTACTCCGGTCGCCAGGTGACAACGTGTTCCTTTCGTAGATAGTGATGATGGGAAAGGAGTCGATGGCATTCTATCCCCCTCTTTTTTTGCTCGGATCTGCACTCCCCCCATTTGGCACAGGTGATTTTAATCAGCAGGAGGCTACAAGAGGGGTCAGCCTTTTTTTGCTCCCAGTCCACATATGGGAGCCAGTGGGAGGTGAGTGTGCAGCTCCTCTCACTGAGTGCTGGTACTGTGTAGTGGCCGCTGTTGTGGTGGTTGAATAGCCAATGGCAGCGGAGGGGCGGAGATGAGCAGGATGTAAACATCCTGCCCACCTCCTTCCTTCCGTATAGCCGCCGGCGGCAGGTAGATGTTCCTCGCTCCTGCGGCTTTACACACAGCGATGTGTGCTGCCGCAGGCACGAGGAACAACATCGTACCTGTCGCGGCAGCGTAATTATGAAAACGTCGGAGCCTACACCGATGATACGATAACGACGCTTTTGCGCTCGTTAATCGTATCATCTAGGATTTACACACTACGATGTCGAAAGTGACGCCGGATGTGCGTCACTTTCGATTTGACCCCACCGACATCGCACGTGTGATGTTGCAACGTGCAAAGCCGCCCTAACACTTAAATTGTACCAGCAAGAAACAAGAACTGACAAATTTCCATTGATGGAAAAATATAAAAGTTTTTGGGATTCAGAAAATGGCGACACAAAGCAATTTTTTCTATTTTATAAAGATCATCATTTTTCTTTCACGACTAGATTATTGAAACCTCTCCTAATTTTGGTATTTCTGCACCCGTACTGGGCTGAGGAGCAGCAGTGCCAGGTCAGCTTTATGGGGTAATAAATGCTGTAAATGCAAAAAGTGATTTCAGTAACAAGAAAACAGAAGAATCTTTGCAGGTTTGCTATCGCTATAATTGCTCTGACCCGGAGAATAATTTTTCTGGGTAAATTTTACCACAGAGTAAACTCTGTAAGAGCAAGATTCTTTATTCCATGCGCCCCCCCCCCCTTATCCCCCCTCTCAAAAAAAAAAAGGTGGACTTACACTTTTTTCCCCCCATTTTTTTTTTGTTTAATTTTATTTTTTTGTTCCTTTTTTCCACTACAACATGTACAATAGTCACATATTTCATTTATGAAATGCCCCACAATGAAGTGCACATGCCGCCCTGGTTCCTGACCATTCTCTGGCTGCAGAAGGAAATTATTAGCAAGTTATTGCTGCTGCAATGTACACCATCACCGGCCGCAGTGCGGATACTACACCTGATCACTGTGCCCATTGATTGCTATGAAAGACTCCTGCGTTGATAGGAGGGGCTGCTGATAAGTCTTTGGATTTACCAAGAAAAAAAAAGAGATAGGATGATGAAACTTTACATTTATTCCATATACTCTCCACTGATGTCAGCACACTTCTTACATCGGTATTCTAGGTTCTGTATGCCTAGCAAAAAAGTAGGATTTCGGTTGTGCCTCAAACCAGACATCCATACCAGCCATGGCATCAGAAATGGTGTGAAATTTGATACCCTTGAGGTAGTTCTTCAGGTTTGGAAACAGATGATAGTTGGAGGGAGCTAGATCTGGTGAATAAGGTGGGTGGTCAACCAGCTGCAAACCTAGCTCTGCCAGTTTTGCCTTGGTCACTTGTGCAGTGTGAGCGGAGGTGTTGTTGTGACGCCCTGACGGGTCAGGTAGTCACACTTAGGCCCCCGCATAACACCCTTCCATCACCTAGGTTACACACAGCCAACCAGAAACCCTAGTCACCTCCCCCAGGAAAAGACAGGCACATGAGTGGGCGAGACCAGACGGAAGGAAACGCCCACCTAGGGGTCTGGAGAGCCCGGGTCAGGAAAAACAGGAGTTGAAGTTTAGCTTTGGAGTGGAGTGGAGTGAGTCCAAGCCTGTGCTATAGGCCTGAGGCTGAACTGACAGGTGTCAGGGTCGGAGCCCTGACACATTGGCTAGGTGGCAGACCGTGGGCCCGTAGCTAGCAGGAGACGGGAAGACAGCTCGCAGAACCGAGGTGGACCGGGGCAGGGTTGGAGCCCGCTGGAACAGACATCGGGGACCCGACCGGAAGCCGTGCACAGAGCAGTGCACAGTGTTATTAATGACCCGTAGTTCCCAGCGCTATTGATTTTAGTGTAAGCAGGTTTTTGCGGCGAATCACTGTAAAGTGCGGGGTTAAAAATTCTCATCAAAACATAGTCTGTGACGTTCCCTGGGTCACATTTCGTGATTGTAAATGTGACGGTGCAAATTCCTTTATTGGACGGACGGACACACACACACACACTCAGCTTTATATATTAGATTATACACCCTACATATGCCCTGTACATGTCACGTATAGTGTGTAATGTAATGTAATTCTGAATATTGACCTGCCATATCCTAAAGGTGTGTAATATGCGCTCTGTTAGGATTTCACTTGCTGATTCGAGTAGTTGTCACCTGATCACTCACATGCGATTTGCAATGTGTGGTCATCTGCCGAATGACGTCTCCTCCTGTTTCTCTCAAATTGAAAATGATAACAATGAGAGACGCAGGAGGAGACGTCATTCAGCAGATGACCCCGAGTCTGCAAATCACTTGTGAGTGATTTCATTGGCAAATTAAATCCTAACAGTGTGTATTACACATTTTGTGGGTTCGACCAGTCAATGTGCAGCAGAGCAGGGAGACGCCATTGGGCACTGGCCTCCCGGGCTCCTCATCTGACTGCATCGTCCTCGGCAGAGATAAAATTTGTTTTATCTGAAATGTGGAAGCATCAGAGTAAAATATACACGACTGCAATAATGGAGCCGGTCTCTGATTCCTTCCACGCGGGGGTCGTGCAGGAATCAGCTGTCAGATTCCTCACCTGGTAGAAAATAACAGTGGAGTCTCATATGTTACATGGCGTCACTGCCGTCTGCACATCACATGGAATGGTTTAGGGGATGTTCACACGGGGCATCTTTTATACCACAAATATGCAGTGTTTTTGTCCCAAGAATGCACCAAAAACGCACCGCGGCAAAAATGCATAAAAAAACGCAATGTGTTTTTGACACATTTTTACCGCGTTTTGCCCAATGCGGTTTTTAAGTCTAATCTATTGACTGGAAGGGTTCAAAAACGAAAACGCAAAAAGAACTGACATGCTGCATCTTCAAAAACACAGCCAAGATGCAGCCAACAAAAGATGACCAGTGTGGACAGCAAAAGAGAAATCTCATAGACTTTGCTGGGAGGAGGAAATGCATGCAGGGGCATCTGTGTGACCTCAAAAATGCTACAAAAGATGTCCTGTGTGAACTTAGCCTTAATGTTGTTATGAACGCCATTCTATCAATGTAATGCATCGTCAGCAGCTGAGGTGTATTATGAGGTTCTGCAGCAGCTGAGTTGTGTATGATGAGGTCCTGCAGCAGCTGAGGTGTGTATTATGGGGTTCTGCAGCCGTTGAGTCGTATATTATGGGGTTCTGCAGCAGCTGAGATGTGTATTATGGGGTTCTGCAGCAGCTGAGATGTGTATTATGGGGTTCTGCAGCAGCTGAGATGTGTATTATGGGGTTCTGCAGCAGCTGAGGTGTGTATTATGGGGTTATGCAGCAGCTGAGGTGTGTATTATGGGGTTCTGCAGCAGCTGAGATGTGTCTTATGGGGTTCTGAAGTAACTGAGGTGAATTATGAGATTTTTCAGCAGCTGAGATGTGTATAATGAGGTTATATAGCATCTCAGGTGTGTATTTTGAGGTTCTGCAGCAGCTGAGGTGTGCATTATGAAGTTCTATAGAATATTACATTATTCGGTGTGGATTTATCTTACAAATTTTCGAACAAAATTATTTGCAGCATTTCCAAATGGGGTGTGCCCAGTCTGGTAAATAAAGGGATTACAATATATATGCCGTAGTTCTTCCATACACCGTGCCCCTCCCTCATGGTGTGTATGTGGTGCTGCACCTCAGTCTGTTCAGGTCATTTTAGCTGAGAGGCAGCCACACATACACAGTGCCCCCCGTTCTTATGGTGTGTATGTGGTACTGCACCTCAGTCTGTTCAGGTCATTTTAGCTGAGAGGCAGCGACACATATAACCTGAGGACTCTTTATTATGTAGAAAGCAGAGATTTTTTTCTAATTTCGTACATTCCCCTTTAACATCTGTATTTTGGACTTTTTGGTCTGGCGTACACACAGCATTGGCCGCCGGCTCTATGGTGCCTTGTCTGCTATCATCCGGTACATTTATCCTCAGGATTTGTATAGTAGATGTTGATCCCACCAATGGGGCCACGACCTGCGCCGCTCTAAGTGTATAGGAATTTATATCATCTCTCCACAAAGAGCAGCAGCACCTCATTCTCCAGATACATGTGCGCCCCATTGGGGGGATCCATATGTACCATCCATAATGTAATATCCAGGCATACAGCATGTACGAGATGTGGTGGAATTAATGTGGATTGAGAATCAGATTCTCCAGCACAAATCTGGAGGACTTTATTGTACATTTGAAAAAATCAATTTTGTTAGGATATAAAAAAAAAATGGCCTCTGGTCCTCGTTTGTTTCCTGGAAACTGGGTACAAAATCAGTAGGGGGGCACCAAAGGGCAGTTTTGCACAGGGCTCCATTCAGGCTAAGGCCGGCCCTGGTTATAGTATCTGTCATTACTACTTCTTGCAATAGGGCATTCCACGGTCTGGTTGCTCTAACTGTCAAGAATCCTTTCCTATTTAGCTGCCGGAATAAATTTACCAGTAAGTTTTAGTATCGGAAGAATGGCTCTATATGGAAATCCCTTCCTTCATAAATACAAAGTCTGTGTGTATAGACTTTATAATATCACACTTTATAAGGCTTTATTGCATACCTAGCCCATTCGTTACCCAGATATTCGCAGAAGTGTACTCATCCCTTAAAATGAGCTAGTGACAAATATTTTTAGTTGGTATAAAGCTTGGAAAATTATTGAATACACAGTCATGAGTTATCAGGAAATGGGCATTATTATTATTTTATTGTTTTGTAAATGTGATGCCCTGGCCTATCAGGTTGTCACAAGGGTGCCGTGCAATGTGCCCTACTGTATGGTACCCACTCCTCCTTGGTTACGGGTCCTGTCCCTTTGGTGTTGCTAAGAACAGGTATACACAAATCCTGAGGAACACTCTGCACCACACCCACCAAACACCCATTGGGTAGCCTGAGGGGAATAGGGCCACCCAGATGGAGGGATGGTACAAGGAGGGCCAGAAGTGTCAGGAGAGAGAGAGGAGTAGTTGGAGAGAAGTGCCAGTGAGCGGTGACAGGAAAGGTTACGCTGCGGAGCTGGGCTCCTGTAACAGTCCCAGGTGCCGGACGTTGGTCTGGCCTGGAAGGAGCTGGAACCCCGGTCGCAGGGAGTAGTGACAGGGGGCACGATGCCGCCACGGAGGGCACACCGGCGGCCTTGTGCTACAGCCGGGCAGGGGCCTGGGCACGACGGGGTACGCAGACCCTAGGCTGGGAAGTAGCTTCACGCAGCCCAGTAATTCACCCAACCTGGAACGAAATCTTCACGAACCGCTCTCCACCCGCTCCAGAGTAATAACGCAACCATAGGGATAGGACTTCCCAAAACTGTCCATAAGATCCCACGCATGAACCCTGAGAGCAAGCTCACCCTGCTAGCCACGCAGGTGAGCGGGACCCAAGTAGTCCTAGGCGAAAGGGAGCCACCAAGTGTAAACACAGTGCCAAGGGACAAGGCTTCAGACCTACCAGCAATGCCAAAAGGGCACGGACCCACCGTGCTTGGACTAAGGCTGCAGGACGTTCAAGACTTTGGTTTACCCGGTGTCAGTGTCAGCATCTCTGGACTGTGTGAGTACGTGGTGCCCCTTTGCTCCCAACAGGTCCCCAGCCTGCATTCACCGAGCCCCGGGATACCTTCCCCTGCCCACGGAGGGGTTAACATCAATTGCTGCCATTCCATCACTCCCAGGCGCTCCCATCTCCCCTAAACACAGCAGCGGTGGTATCCCCATTTTTACCACGAACCGTGGGTGGCGTCACGAACATTATCCAAATCCACCCTTTCCATCCCCCCTTTTATTTTCGAGTAGCCGCGCGACCCAACCTCGGGTCCGGAGACCCCTCGAGCCACTGCGGATCCGGATCCGAGCAGCCCGTGGGCTGTCGCGGCGGCAGCACATAAACACTTTAACCCCTTTACCCCAGAGGATGGATTTTAGCTTCATAACCAGGCCATTATTTTTCAATTCTGTTTCAGGTTATAACTCTGAAACGCTTCACCGGATCGCAGTGATTCTAAGATTGTTCTTTTTTTGTGACATATTGTAGTTAATGATATTTGTAAATTTAAGACGATATTTTTTGTGCATATTTGTGAAAATATTAAAAATTTAGCAAACAAATTTAAAACTTTGCAATTTTCAAGCTTTTACCTTAAATCCGAGAATTACGAGGGGCTGCTGATAAGTCTTTGGCTTTGTGATTTTTTTTTTGTTTCTATGGTAACAAATGTTACATCACATGAAAGCCTTTTGTGTCTAATATATGTTTTCAAAATTTTGTGTTTGAATCTTATGGCATCAGTGTTCTACGCACGCGGGAAATCTAAATGGCGGAGTCTAATGCGATATTCACTGCAACTGAGAGCAGAGGAGTGATAAAATTCTTGTTTTTGCAAGAAAAGTCCACAAAGGATATTCATGGTGATATGTCGCAGACATTGGGAGATCACAGTTAAGAAATGGGATGCCAAATTTAAAACAGGCACTTCAGCACCAATTGGTGAAGCCAAACCACTAGCTTGCCCTTGTTAGATTTTCTCTATTCCAGAGGCACCAACGCTTATAGCACTATTGTCACACGGTGTTTCACTGCTGTATATATGTCACATGGGATACACTGGGTCTGCTGTATGTACATCACATAAGACACACTGGCACTGTTGCATATACATCACCTAGGATACACTGACATAGAAGATTCTGGGAGTGCAGCATATACATTGCATAGCAGATGCTGGGACTGTAGCATATACATCAAAGGAGAAGGCTGGGCCATATACATCACAGGAGAAAGCTGGGCCATATAATCACAGGAGATACATCACAGGAGAAGTCTGGTTCATATACATCACAGGAGATGGCTGGGCCATATAAATCACAGGACATGGCTGGGCCATATACAACACAGGAGATGCTGGGGCATATACATCACAGGAGAGGGTGGGGCATATACATCACAGGAGCGGATAGGACATATACATCACTGGAGACACTAGGATACACAGGATAGGCTGAGTAATATACATCACAGTGGGTGATGTACATCACAGTGGGTGATGTATATGGGTGGGCCATATACATCACAGGAGACACTGGGCCATATACATCACAGAAGATGCTGGGGTATATACATCACAGAAGATGCTGGGGCATATACATCACAGGAGGAGTTAGAGCATATACATCACAGGAGAAGCTGGGGCATATACAACACAGGATATGCTGAGGGGTCTATATCACAGGACATGCTGGGGCGTATAAATCACAGGAGATGTTTGGGCATATACATCACATGGTGGGGTTATATACAGCTGATGAAATAAATATTGAACATACCACCAATTTTCTAAGAAAATATATTTCTAAAGGTGCTATTGACATGAATTTCTCCAATCCACACAGGCAAAGAAAGCAAACTTAAATAAGTTATCAGTAACAATGAAAAATGACACGGAAAAAGTATTGAACATGCTTTTTGAAATTGATTTAATACTTTGTACAAAAAAATTTGTTGGTAATTATAGGTTCAAGACACCTCCTGTATGGAGAAACTAGTTGTATGCTTTGCTCAGGTGGGATTTTAGCCCATTCTTTCACATAAACAATCTTTAATGTAATTAAATGGGGGCCCCATTTCATGGCAGCCCCCATGCAGCGATGGATACGGCGCTTCACGCCATCCTATGCCTCCAGTCCACTCCACTAATGTGCAACTGAGGAAGGTCCGTAGTTGACCGAAAACGTTATTTTTCATGCACATTGAATAAACTTGCCTCACTTTCAAGCTTGGGAGTGCCTTGTTTAATTACATTGTACGGCTTTGGAACCTGAAGAGCACCCCTATTTCTCTTGATATCCCTACAAGGAAGTGCCATTTCTTCTTTCTACATAAACAATCTTTAAATCCTGAAGGTTCCATGAGCTCCTTCTATAAGCTCTTTGCTTTAGTTCTTTCTATAAATTTTCTGTTGGATTCAGGTCAGGTGAGTACCTGAGCCATTCTAGCAGCTTTGTTTTCTTTCTCGGAAACCAAGTTTCCTTGGCTCTGTGTTTGGCATCATTATCTTGCTGAAATGTCCACCCTCATTTCATCTTCATCATCCTATTAGATGGCAGAAGATTTTTATCAAGAATGTCTCATTACATTTAACCATTCATCCTTCCTTCAATCGTAGGAAGTTTGCTGTATGTTGAAAAACAACCCCACACCATGATGTGTGATCAAACTTCACTGTTGGCATGGTGTGTATTATGGCATCCAAAGAGTTCATTTTTGGAGTCAACTGACTATATTCTCCCAGTATTTCACAGGCTTGTCTAAATGTTGTTGAGCAAACTTTAAACACACTAGAACATGCTTTTTGTTCAGCAGTGGAGTCTTGCGTTGTGAGCGTGCATACAGGCTATGAAGGTTGAGTTCATTATTAATTGTTTTCTTTGAAACAATTGTACCTGCTGATTACAGATCTTCTTTTAGCTCTCCAGAGGTGGCCCTTAGCTCTTGGACACCTGTTCTGAGAATTATTTTCCCTCTTTTGTCTGAAATCTTGCGGGGAGCACCTGGTCGTGACCGGTTTATAGTGAAATGATGTTCTTTACCCTTCCAAATTCTGGCCTCAACACTGTTCAATGGTACCTTCAGTAGTTTAGGAATTCTGTGACCAATGGCATTCTGTAACCAGCTTACTAGTTTTGCCAATCATGCGATGTTTCTTGTGTGGCACCTTGGTAATGAAACACATTTTTATAGGCCATCAGATGAATGAGCTGATTTTATTTTTCAATAAGTGGCAGGGTTGCTTTTTAATTACTGATAAATTTCAGCTGCTGTCGTCATGACTTTCCATAGCTATTTGCACCTCTCTATCTTCATGTGTTCAATACTTTTCCCCTGTGTCACAGCTGCACTCTGAAACTCTAAGGATGCTAACATTGAATACAGGAATTTGGACATGCATTACTGCTAAGGAAATAATTCTAAAAATTGAGAAACTAATTGCATAAAAAGGCCAGTTTTATATGAGCCTAGCACCAAGTGTCAACCCATATCTCTTTTTGGTAGATCCCTACCTAAAATGCCTCTCTCTCGGCTAAAAAATCCTGCAATTTTATTGGTGGGCAGGAACTTGCTATTAGGAAATTAAAGGATGTCTTAAGCTAGTGGGAAAGGAGTGCTTAGTCAGAAGGCATGACCTTATAATCCAAAATGAAAAAAACTGACTGCACTTCCTAACAGACAAGTGTGAACAGCGCATTGCTAAATTATGTTTTATGTTCATTATGCATCTAAGAGTCTCAATTTTTTAATTGATCCCTTTAGCAGTAATGCATGTCTAAATTCCTGTATTCACTGTCTGCATGCCTTAGCATTTCAGAGTGCAGCTGTTTGTTAGTTCATTTCTTAGGTTTGCACCTGTTCACACTTGTCTGTTAGGAAGGGCCATCAGTTTTTTTTATTTTAGATTATAGGGTCGCGCCTTCTGACTGAGCACTCCTTTCACACCAGGCTTAAGGTGATTTTTAATTTCCTATTCTGCCCACCCATAAAATTGTAAGCTTTTTCAGCCCAGAGAGAGGTGTTTTAGGTAAGGACCCTGCAAAAAGAAATATGCCTTGGCTGCTGGGCTCACATAAAACCAGCCTTTTTATGTTCAAAGTGTCTCAATTTTTAATTTATTTTAATTTATTTCCTTAGCAGTAATGCATGTCCAAATTTTGGTATTCAATGTTTGCATGCCTTAGTATTTCAGAGTGCAGCTGGTTATTTGTTAATGTGTTTCATGTTCTGTATGCACCTGTTCACACCTGTTTGTTAGTAAGAGCCATCAGTTTTTTTCATTATTCATTTATGGACACTTATGGTTTGATTTCTTTGCCTGTATGGATTGGATGGGTTGTTACCAACATCTGGTGAGAAATTCATGTTTATAGTACTTTAAGAAATATATTTATTTTTATCTAAAATTGGTGACTTATTCAATGTTTATTTCACCCATTATCCATCACAGGAGAGGCTGGGGAATATACATGACTGGAGAGGCTGGGGGGCATATACATTACTGGAGAGGCTGGGGGCATAAACGTTACTGGAGAAGCTGGGGTTGCTGCTGCTGTCGTCAGTGGGACAAAGACTGTCTCTGGAAGGCAGAGTGCGCTAACCCATATATTATATCCTGCCAGTGGGCAGCGTTTGGTGTCATTCTTCATTGCATGCACCACAGTATTCAGTAGGGATCGCCTTAGTATAAGGCTCATTTAAAGAGCCTGTGACTTACAAAATGCAGGCGCTGACTTGTGCACTGTCGTCCCCGGGAATCTACATGGGGGCCAGAGAAAAGATCATCTATCTTCCCTCAGGCCAGAGTTTTTCTATCCTTGATTTAAAGCCTGTTTGTACTGCTCTAAAGCTGGCTGGATCTGGCCAGTTTCAGTCCCCCTGTGTTCCTCCCATGCTGCAGATGCATATCTGCATGTGCTAGCATCTTGGGAGAGCTTTCAGTTTTGACCAGCAGTACGACCATGCCAGTCTGAACTGAACGGTAAATCTTCAGAAGCACGCAATCCCCGACATCCAGATAACTGGGTGTCAGGGGATCGGTGCACTCCTGAAGGTATGTACAACCTGTACAACCCTATTAAGTCTCCAGCTCTTAATGTTTTATTCAGCTGCAAATAAAGCAATCTGCTCTCCATCAAAGCATGGCAAATTGTCCTAAGGCCTTGTGCTTGTGAGTTGTAGGGCGCTGGGTCTCAGCTCAGGTACACTGATGATGATGTGAATAATCCCTGTTTATAGACGATGTTCCAAATTATTATGCAAATTATATTTTTCTCTGATTTTCCTAAATGGTCGGTGCAAATGACAGTCAAATAAAAGTCATCACCCATTAGAGCACACATCGAATTTTATCGGAAACCTCCCAATGATAACAGTATAATCTTCAAAATTAAAAAAAACTCAAAATGCTCTGTTCCAAATTATTAGTCACAGTAGAGTTTCTAAACATTTTTTATGTTTTAAAGAACTGAAAATGCTCATTTGTGGACTTTGCAGCATTAGGAGGTCACATTTACTGAAATAAAAAAGCTATTTAAATCCAAAACATCCTAACAGGCCAAGTGACATGTTAACATGGGAACCCTTCTTTGATATCACTTCACAATTCTTGCATCCATTGAACTTGTGAGTTTTTGGAGAGTTTCTGCTTGAATTTCTTTGCATGATATCAGAATTGCCTCTCATAGCTGCTGTTTTGATGTGAACTGCCTCCCACCCTCATAGATTTTTTTGCTTGATGATACTCAAAAGATTCTCTATAGGGTTGAGGTCAGGGGAAGATGGTGGCCACACCATGAGTTTATCTCCTTTTATGCCCATAACAGCCAATGACACAGAGGCATGAGATGGTGCATTGTCATGCATGAAGATGATTTTGCTCCTGAAGGTACGTTTCTGCTTTTGTACCATGGAAGAAAGTTGTCAGTCAGAAACTCTATATACTTTGCAGAGGTCATTTTCACACCTTCAGCAACCTTAAAAGGGTCTACCAGATCTCTCCCCATGATTCCGGCCCCAAACACCAAACCCAAAACTCCTCCACCTCCTTGCTGATGTCGCAGCTTTGTTGGGACATGGTGGCCATCCATCAACCATCCACTAGTCCATCCATCTGGACCATCCACGGTTGCTCGACACTCATCAGTTAACAAGACTGTTTGAAAATTAGTCTTCATGTATGTCTGCGCCCACTGCAACCATTTCTGCTTGTGAGCACTGGTTAGGGGTGGCCGAATAGTAGGTTTATGCACCACAGCAAGCTTTTGAAGAATCCTACACCTTGAGGTTTGAGGGACTCTAGAGGCACCAGAAGCTTCAAATATCTGTTTGCTGGTTTGTAATGGCTTTTTAGCAGCTCCTCTCTTAATCCGATGAACTTGCCTGGCAGAAACCTTTCTCATTCTGTCTTTATCAGCACGAACATGTATGTGCTCTGAATCAGCCACAAATCTCTTCACAGTATGAGGATCACGCTTACGTTTTCATGAAATATCTAATGTTTTCATCCCTTGTCCAAGGCATTGCACTATTTGTTGCTTTTTGGCAGCAGATAGATCCTTTTTCTTTCTCATGTCACTTGAAAACTGTGGCCTGCTTAATATTGTGGAACATTATTGGGCTCACCTGGAAACTAATTATCACAGGTATCGGAGATTGATTTCAGTGATCCAAAGAACCCTGAAGAACAATTCCATCAATGAGTTTTATTTAAAGAGAAAAAAAAATGAATCGGCATGACACTTAAATCCAATTTGCATAATAATTTGGAGCATGGGGTAGATGCTGTCAGTGCACCCTGCCAGAACGCTGTACACCTCTGCCTGCTAAGGTATTCACTATAATGGGTGATCCTGCACTGAGCTGTACAATTTATGATCCTCTCCATATGCTGCTGCCTTCTGCTGATCTTACATAATTGTGCTTTAGCCTTACTGTATATCACTGCTCTCTTCTGCTTATTATGACGTTTAATATGACGTGTTTTTTTATATATATTATATATATATATATATATATATATATATATATATATATATATATATATATATATATATATATATATATATATATATATATATATATATACATACAGGGCTGTATTTTGCCTTCGTGCTGCCCTAGGCACTTTAAGTGGTTGCGCCCCTTAGTGATAACATAAAACTGAGTTTTCGCACACGACATCTGTTTAAGGCAGATGTACTCTGTAAAACACTTTAAAAAGTATCAATGAGAAATGAAGGGCACTAACCCCTCAAATGGGGATCACCACAGGCACATCAAAACATAGCATGAGTATAAAATATTCCCACCACACCGTCCCCACTTATATACTGTGACTGTCACACTGCCCCTAATAAACTAAAACACCACACTGTCCTCACTTATAAGTTATACCCACCACACCTTCCTCGATTATGAAATATGATCTGTACATTGCGAGGGAGCAGCATGATGTGAGGACAATGTCCCATGCATACTGTCCCCTCCTCACAATGTCCCATGCATGCTGCCCCCTCCTCACAATGTCCCATGCATGCTGCCCCCTCCTCACAGTGTCCCATGCATGCTGCCCCCTCCTCACAGTGTCCCATGCATGCTGCCCCCTCCTCACAGTGTCCCATGCATGCTGCCCCCTCCTCACAGTGTTCCATGCATGCTGCCCCCTCCTCACAGTGTCCCATGCATACTGCCCCCTCCTCACAGTGTCCCATGCATACTGCCCCCTCCTCAGTGTCCCATGCATGCTGCCCCTTTCCATGAGCTCCTAATGTTGCCTTCCTCTCTTCCATAATGACACCTCCATGTTGCCCCACTCATGCTAAGACCACCACACTAACGCTTATGCTGAGACCCCCCCCCCCACACACACACACACACACACACACTACTCCACTCTTGATATTGACTCCCCTACATTGCTCCACTCCATACTGATCCCACACATGCTGCCCCTTCTCCATAATGAGCTCCCAATGCTGCCCCCCTCTTATTCTGAGTCCTTACACTCCCCCCACCCAATCGATTTTGTCATTGCACTATCCCTCAACCCTTGTCCTCTGTCTCTAGCTTTAGCCCCTCTCTCCCTCAGCATCAGCCTCTATCTTCCCTCAGCATCAGCCTCTATCTTCCCTCAGCATCAGCCTCTCTCCCCTAGTCTCCCCAAGCATCAGCCTCTATCTTCCCTCAGCATCAGCCTCTCTCCCCCAGTCTCAGCCTCAGTCTGTCCCAGTCTCCGCCTCAGCCTCCCTCCAGCCTCCCCCAGTCTCAGCCTCTGCCTCCCTCCAGTCTCAGCCTCTGCCTCTGTGGCGCCCCTGACCTGGTCAGGCACCACTGAGTACTGCACCCATGCTGGGGACAGTACAATACAGGTAATCCAGAAGGCTGACCGGGGTGTGGTACACAGGCGCATAGTAATCAGGTCTCACACATGTACCCATGAGAGGACCCCTGGGGATCCCAGGAGGGGGAAAAGCCTTCACCTTCACTGGAATAGTGGAGGGGGCCAAAAGCCTCCATCTCCTCTCAAGGGGTGTGGTAAGAGAGTCTGGTTGCTAGGTGGCGTAGGCAAGAAGAGGAGAGGAGGAGCAGTGAGCCAGTTCAGAGCAGAGTCCAGGGAGCTCCGAGGAGAGCTGACCCCTTCCCCTGGACTGCTGGAGTCTGACAGCGTCCGCGCAGTGGCTACCGACGGGGGAGAACGGTCAACTAGGAGGGCTACCCGAAACCCATCTCCAGCTAGAGAGAGAGCACAGAGTGGGAAGTAAGGAGACTGCTAGGGAGTACCAGGCCCAAACGGGCGGCAGATCCCGAAGCGGAGATAGATCCAGCTTTCTTTTGCTAAACCTGCCGGTGTGGGGCTCTCAAAGCCCACGCCACAACACCACAAAAGCCGCAGCCACGTAGCCGCAGTTAGGGCCCATAGCTCACAGGAGGCAAGAAGCTGGAGTGATCTGGCCCAGGCAACAAGCACACGGCAAACGAAGGGGAGTGAGGCTTCAGCAACTTCCCTGGGTGACCCCCATAGGGACTCAAAGTCGGGGTCACTCCAAACCACCAAGGGCTAAGGAAGGCGAGTTGGTAGTCACCCTCACAAGTCAGCCTGAAGGACACCTGGTTCCCGCCTGGTTCATCCCAGCTACGCCCGGGTTACTCACCCTGCCATCAACTGTGAGTAAAAACCCTGAAAGACATCCTGCCTGTGTTGAGTCATTCTGCGCCTTGTAGTACTACGCACCTACACAGGGCCCTGGGGCTTGCCTCACTCTCAGGAGGCTATTCCAACTAACTGCACACACCATCAGCCCCAGGCGACCCTCAACCTGCAGTGGCGGTCCCTACTGGCCGCAATACTGAGAGTGGCGTCACGACAAGAAGAAGATCTCCTACCTGTGACCAGATCCAGCTGAGTGGAGTCCCTGAAGGTAATGCACCGGCACAACACCTGCGGGGCTTCACATCTGGCGTCACGAACAGGATAAGGACTAGACCTGTTCAGACAGGTGACCATGTGCCTGGGCGGTCCGCCTGAAAAATTGGAAGCGCCGCCATCTTGCCACCATGAAAAGCGCGCTGAAAAACAACAGCAGCCCGCGCTGGAAGAAGTTACCGCCCACGAAGAGGTGTGGCTACCCAGAGATCCCCTGCAGAGTCCTGACCTCGCTTGTGATGAGAGCGGAGGCGTCCAGAGACGGCGGGAAGGAAAAGGAGCCACAAGCCTGCTGCTGCAGAGAGAAGAGATGGAGTCCAGACGTGGATACCCAGAGCCAGGCTCCGCTGCCTGGTGGTGCCGGGAGCTTGCTATCTTCTGCGATCAGCTGGAGGCCAGGATCATGCGACAGCTCAGTGAGGGACGCACGGAGCTTCTGGAGATGGCTGCGGCGGTTCGGACCTACGAGGAGGGAGCCGCGCGACGCCTGCCAGATCGAGCGGCGACGACTCAGATCCCGATGGTGCCACTGATGGGTGAGTCCAGAGTTGCCCCGGCCAGCGCAAGTGCTCCAACCCCTGCTGCTACGACCGCGGTCCCAGAAGAGGCGCCCGGCGCGGCGACGCTGAGCCAGGCCGCAGCCATGCCAGGTGCGGCCCGCCAAGCCCAGGCCGCCGCAGCGATGCCCTGCTCGGCCCGCCAAGCCCCGGCCGCCGCAGCGATGCCCTGCTCGGCCCGCCAAGCCCCGGCCGCCGCAGCGATGCCCTGCTCGGCCCGCCAAGCCCCGGCCGCCGCAGCGATGCCCTGCTCGGCCCGCCAAGCCCCGGCCGCCGCAGCGATGCCCTGCTCGGCCCACCAAGACCCGGTCCCTGCAGCGACGCCCAGCCCAGCCTGCACAGATCCCATCGCAGCTGCGACGCCGATCCAGGCCGCCGCCATACAGGGCACGGCCCGCCAAGACCAGTCCGCCGCCATACAGGGCGCGGCCCGCCAAGACCAGGCCGCCGCCATACAGGGCGCGGCCCGCCAAGACCAGGCCGCCGCCATGCCAGGCGCGGCCCGCCAAGACCAGGCCGCCGCAGCGATGCCCTGCGCGGCCCGCCAAGAAAAGACTACATCACCATTTACCCCGGCCTGCAAGGCCAGAGCAGACACCGCTCCCCAGTCTAAGGAGGTCCCTGCAAGGAAATCCCTGATAGGTGAAGACTCCGCATACTGGCAGCTGAAGGCTGACCTGGAGGCCAAGTTCCCACAGGAGATGGTGGACCGATACATGCTCCCTCCGCACACCCCTAAGGCAACCCCTGCAGCAACCACGCCGAAGAGTCCACCGCCTGGGCCAGCTGAGGAACACTCATCCCCGGCGCTGCCACGACCAGAGTGCAGCGAAGAACTAAGGGGGAGGGGAGGCCAGGAAGCTGAGAAGCTGACCCCGGAGCCATCAGCAGTGGATCCATGCCCCGAGCCAGAGATGCTGCCGTATTCCCGCTGGGACGAGGAAGACCCGATACCCTCTGCTGAAGAAGACCTGCCCCAAAGCCTCACCTGGGAGCTTGTAAGCTGCACTTCGCAGAATCCAACCCGCAAGACACAGCGCCGCAGCAGAACCCAGTTTTCCCCTGCACCGCCATCCCCGGAGCAGAGAGAAGTCACGGCCAGAGACCTACAGGAGAAAAGGTTCCTGAGAAGAGCCAAAGCACAGGTCCGAGGACCCCTTTGCAGAGGAGTAGTGGAGGACTTCAGCCTCAAGTCAGGATACGGGTTCATCGTAGCACCTGGTATAAAAGAAGGTATTTTTGTCAATCGGAGAGACGTCAGAGCTAATCTGCCCAGAGGACACCCTGGCAGAAACTTAAAGATGGGAGACACAGTGCAGTTCACCATGCACCAAGGAGAAAGAGGGTGGTACGCGCTAGATGTAATGCCATGCCCTAAAGAAACAGAGGAAGAAAAGAAAGACAGTAATAAAGAAAGAAAAGACCAAAGACCTAATGATGAGACAACCACAGATGAAGAAAAAGGTCAAGAAAGCAACAGGTGCCGCAGCCCTACAGGCCCAAGCCCTGGTGAAGAGGAATCTGCATAAGTTCAAGTAAAGTACAGCAAGTTTTGACCAGTTTGGAAAGTTTGTTTGCAACGTTCTCAAGTTCAAGTAATGTGCCCACAAAAACTATTGTGAGAAATAAACCTTAAGGCTATGAACTGGCTATAGCCACAAACTCTCGCAGTGTAAATAGTTACACCAGAGGGCACCACCACCACCAGAGTCAGCCTGTTTAGGGGCTTGGCTCGTCTGCAACCAGGAGGAGCCCGTCCGTATATAGGGCCTTGGCTCACCTGCGACCAGAGAGCATGCCTGTTTATGGGGCCTGGCTCTCCACCACAAAGAGGGTACCTGGTCAGCACCAACTGTGGAGGCCGCCTCTACATCCTGCCAGAAGAGGCTGAAGGCGCGGATCCACCAGGTCAGGTATACCCTGAAACCACCAGCCCATGAAAGCCGCCTCTACATCCTGCCAGAAGTGGCTGAAGTCGCGGCCAACGTGAAAGGGTTTTGGGTGGGTTAACGGACTTGTGGGTGGAGGGTGGTGATGTATGGTACCTGGTGCTTTTAAATGTTTTACATGTTTTAATGTTTTATGCATTTTAAAATGTTGTCTTGCAGCCCGAGGACGTGCTGGTGATAACTAAGGGGGAATGTGGCGCCCCTGACCTGGTCAGGCACCACTGAGTACTGCACCCATGCTGGGGACAGTACAATACAGGTAATCCAGAAGGCTGACCGGGGTGTGGTACACAGGCGCATAGTAATCAGGTCTCACACATGTACCCATGAGAGGACCCCTGGGGATCCCAGGAGGGGGAAAAGCCTTCACCTTCACTGGAATAGTGGAGGGGGCCAAAAGCCTCCATCTCCTCTCAAGGGGTGTGGTAAGAGAGTCTGGTTGCTAGGTGGCGTAGGCAAGAAGAGGAGAGGAGGAGCAGTGAGCCAGTTCAGAGCAGAGTCCAGGGAGCTCCGAGGAGAGCTGACCCCTTCCCCTGGACTGCTGGAGTCTGACAGCGTCCGCGCAGTGGCTACCGACGGGGGAGAACGGTCAACTAGGAGGGCTACCCGAAACCCATCTCCAGCTAGAGAGAGAGCACAGAGTGGGAAGTAAGGAGACTGCTAGGGAGTACCAGGCCCAAACGGGCGGCAGATCCCGAAGCGGAGATAGATCCAGCTTTCTTTTGCTAAACCTGCCGGTGTGGGGCTCTCAAAGCCCACGCCACAACACCACAAAAGCCGCAGCCACGTAGCCGCAGTTAGGGCCCATAGCTCACAGGAGGCAAGAAGCTGGAGTGATCTGGCCCAGGCAACAAGCACACGGCAAACGAAGGGGAGTGAGGCTTCAGCAACTTCCCTGGGTGACCCCCATAGGGACTCAAAGTCGGGGTCACTCCAAACCACCAAGGGCTAAGGAAGGCGAGTTGGTAGTCACCCTCACAAGTCAGCCTGAAGGACACCTGGTTCCCGCCTGGTTCATCCCAGCTACGCCCGGGTTACTCACCCTGCCATCAACTGTGAGTAAAAACCCTGAAAGACATCCTGCCTGTGTTGAGTCATTCTGCGCCTTGTAGTACTACGCACCTACACAGGGCCCTGGGGCTTGCCTCACTCTCAGGAGGCTATTCCAACTAACTGCACACACCATCAGCCCCAGGCGACCCTCAACCTGCAGTGGCGGTCCCTACTGGCCGCAATACTGAGAGTGGCGTCACGACAAGAAGAAGATCTCCTACCTGTGACCAGATCCAGCTGAGTGGAGTCCCTGAAGGTAATGCACCGGCACAACACCTGCGGGGCTTCACACCTCCCTCCAGCCTCCCCCCACTCTCAGCCTCTGCCTCCCTCCAGCCTCTCCTCAGTATCAGCCTCTGCACCCCCTCGCATGCGCAGATCTCCGGTCTGCATTAGAGACACCCCCACGCTCCTTATGAATCTTCAGCTCTGCGAGCACTTACCTGCTCCAGTGCCCGCCGCCATCTTCCTGGCTCACGTGAGTATCTTCTTCTGACACCGGCTTCCATTGCGGCATCCTGCTGTGAGCTCTGCATGTGATGTCCACACAGCAGTGGACGCAGCACAGAGGAAGGAGCGGATTGTCGCGCGCCTGTGACCCCGGAAGTGCAGGCGTCGGCAGTTCCAGGGTCAATCAGCTCCCTGTGCTCGGAGACCGCAGTTTGTTTGCATTCGCGTCTTAATTGACGCGGACACAAATAAAAGGAGGTGCGCCTCTTCCCCCCTCCCCCCTCCGAAAACACAGATTTAATCGACTGTATAACGGAGGGGGACAGGATCTGTAAAAAAAAAAAAAAATAATATTTTATTTTTTTTTGCTGCCAGAAGGTGCCGACCCAACATTTGTTCTATGTTCCCATCATATATCTTCCACCCACCATGGATCAGAACCTCTAGATTCTGGCCACCAGAATAAATGCTATGTGCAGCTGCAAAACTGTCAGGAACATGTCCATAGTGAGGTAAAGTAAGGTAAATCCTTGTTTTATTCCTCCATCTCACAGTAGTTGGGTTATTACCCATAGGGTAGGATGCATAATGGTCCATGTAAGTAAAGTGTTCCCGATTCTCGTTTTTTGGGCAACCATAAAAAGTGATTAAACAATATTTTATTTTATGCTTTTGGGTGTTGTTTAGTTTTCATAACTTTGAGAAGTATTGATATCAAATTTTACATAACTATATTTGGAAGAGGAGTAACTAAAAGTAGGTAAAGTGGATCTATTACCAGATATCATGATACAATCTACATACAATTGCATGCAAAAGTTTGGGCACCCCTGGTCAAAATTACTGTTATTGTGAACAGTTAAGCAAGTTGAAGATGAAATGATCTCTAAAATGCATAAAGTTAAAGATGACACCTTTCTTTGTATTTTAGGCAACAAAAAAAGTATATATCTTTTACATTATTAAATCAAAAAAGGAAAATGGGCTGATGTAAAACTTTGGGCACCCTGCATGGTTAGTACCTTAGCGGCTGCCATTTACATGCTTGTAATGTTGCATGTTTACTGTTTTTTTTTGTTACAGCTCAGTTTTTTGGTGTTTTTGTCTGCTATCTTGCTTCATTGCAAGTTGGGGGCGCAGCCCTCCTTATACTGAGGCTGAACAACCAATTGCTTCCCACTTTGCTGTGTATTTAATCTGGGACCCAGCTGACCACTTGTTACCATTCACATTGGAGTTTTTGATAGACACAAGTCAGGTATATATAATGGTTTTAACTTTAGCTGGTTAGGGACCGTCCCAGATGGGTACACCTTGACGAGGTGGGACAGCTTCTTACGTTTTTGCAAAAATGTACGGTATATACTAAGTACCCTGTTATTAAGCACTTGCATTTTGTTCATTATTATTCAGGGTATTTTTCATAGAATTTTTCTCTTTAGTTTTTTCATGGTTAGTACCTAGTATCATCCCCTTTGGCAAATATCACAGCTTGTAACCGCTTTTTGTAGCCAGCCAGGAGACTTTCAATTCTTGTTTGTGGTATATTCATCCAATTCTTCCTTGGAAAAATCTTCCAGTTCGGTCATATTCCTGGCTCGTCTTGCATGCACTGCTCTTTTGAGGTCTAGCCACAGATTTTCGATGCCGTTCAGATAAGAGGACTGTGAGGGCCATTGTAAAACTTTCAGCTTGAGCTTTTTGAGGTCATCTATTGTGGATGTTGACATGTGTTTAGGAGAATTATCCATTTTTTTCCAGTTTTTTTTACTGATGGGGTTATGTTTGCTTCAAAAAATTAGTTGAAATTTCATTGAATCCATTCTTCCCTCTAACAGTGAAATGTTCCCTTAAAAGAGTAGTACATGTAAGACGACCCACAAATGGGCTGCTAAATGTGAAAGATGAAAATACATTTGTTTCTTTTGCCTAAAATACATAGGAAATGTGTCATCTTTAACTTTTTTGCCTTTTAGAGATCATTTCATCTTCAACTTGCCTGACTGTTCACAATAACAGTAATTGTAACCAGGGGTGGCCAAACTTTACTGTGCCACTGTATATATATACATATATATGTATTCCTGAATGTTTTGAAAATGAGTTTATAAGTCTAGATCTCGCTGGACTCATAAAATGCTGTTTTAAATTTGAGAATGACAGACATTTTGACTTTGATTTCCATGGTAAGTGTACCAATCTCATCAGATTTAAGAGGACTAATTAACATATTACTGTATTAATGCACTGTATAATGTATTAGTGCACTGCAATAATGCTAACAGATCCAAAGTAAAAGGTATTTTCCCACTTTAGACATTTGTGACATATCTACACGGTATATTGGAATTTGGAGGGCATCTATCAGACAGTTAAGGCCGCTTTACACGCAACGACATCGCTAACGAGATGTCATTGGGGTCATGGAATTCGTGACGCACATCCGGCATTGTTGATATCGTTGACACGTCGTTCTAATCTCAAATATTGTTGCTGTTGCAGGACGCAGGTTGTTCGTCGTTCCTGCGGCAGCAAACATCGCTATGTGTGACACCGCAGGAACGAGGAACCACATCATACATGCAGACATCGGCAAAGAGGAAGGAAGGAGGTGGGCGGGATGTTCCGGCCGCTCATCTCCGCCCCTCCGCTTCTATTGGGCGGCTGCTTAGTGACGCCGCTGTAACGCTGAACGAACCTCCCGTTAAAAATGAGGCGGTTCGCCCGCCACAGCGACGTCGCTAGGCAGGTAAGTATGTGTGATGGGGACTAACGATGTTGTGCGCCACAGGCTGCGATTTGCCCATGATGCACAAACGATGGGGGCAGGTGCGATCGGCAGCGGCATCCCTAATGATGTCGCTGCGTGTAAAGTGCCCTTTATGAGACATCTTGTAGATAGGTAATAAATATTTAAGGTGTGAATATCTTTTTATTAAACAGTTTACTGTTTAAAGGGGTTTTCTTTGAGTTAAAACACTTTTAATCTGAAAAGTTGTTTGTGTTAAAGAATGTTTAAATGCATTTTATCTTGCTGTTGAGTTTTTCCTGCTCCCATTATCCGGGGCACATGCCTCTTATTTGCTTTCAGGTATGTGGTTGAGTCGCCAGTGCAGCTTACTACAATTAGAACTTTACATTGTGGCGTCCTGTTCCCACCATCTTTATCTTCCAATTATACCTCCTTGCTCTGTTACTCCCACGATACCTCCATTTTCTATCTATATCCACCCGATACATCTCTTACTACACGAATATAATTCATTCCCTTACAGCTCCTTGTACCAGGTGCACCTTTCCATGTGTGATGGGCTGGAGTCTACTGAAACGGTGCATGGTTTGGAGCTACTGCGAGTTAAGTACAATAACTATGAAAGATGACCCTCCTCTACATGATTGTGCAGAGACTTTAATGGAAAGAGACTACACTTGGGTAAAAACTACTGCAAGGCAAGACCAGTAGCCCAGGATGTTAGTCCTGTCCCATGTACAATATGTGATGGATCATGTGGTGCATATTGGGGCAGTGGCATTAGTCTAGTAAAAATATATGACTGACAGACATAACATTACTATCACAAGACCCACTGACACGCAAAAAAAATAAAATTGGATTAACTCTTTAATTCCTTGCCATTTGTATCATTAACGACAGCAGTCCAAAATTATAATAGACCTACAGAATGAACAGGATATAAAGAAGAGCACACAGACACAATGAATAGAGTTTATTCATTTTTATTGTCATTATCAAATGTAGTATAATTTAATCATCCAGTGCAATTTATAGGATTTACTGCATAAAATGGATGTGAACCAGAGGAAGGCAAAACAACCCCATGTGTGGGGGGAAAAATTCCTTCCTGACCCCAAGTACTGGCGATCGGCTAATCCCTGGTTCACTGCAGTGTCAGCTCTGGATGAGGCCCTGTCACACTGTTATATGGAACATTTTATACATATCTAATACAAATATTTGTATCTTATCTTTATATCTAGAATATTTAAAGGTTTCAAATACAGATCCTTAATAATGACCCTCTAAAAGTAACAGGGATAACACCTAAGATTAATATGATAAGAAACATCTCCTGGATATAATTTTTTTTTTTTTAAACCTATACTCATCTAGATTTCTCTTTTCTTACCTATACTTATCCTTTTTCACCTATTCCTGTATAAATTTATCCTTTTTTTTAACCTACACTCACCTAAATTTGGTCTTTTTTCTTACCTATATCCTTTCTTACCTATATTTATCCTTGTTTGTTTTTTTTTGTTTTAAAGTATACTCATCTATATTTATCTTCCCTTACCTATACGTATCTTTTTTTTATCTATAACTGCTTATATTTATCCTTGGGGTTTTTTTTTGTTTGTTTTGGGGGTCTTTTAACCTATACTTAGCTATATTTATCTTTTCTTAATTATCCTTATCATTTCCTACCCATACTTGCCTATATTTATCCTTGTTTTTTTATCTTTTTAAACTTATACTCATCTATAGTTATCCTTTCTTACCTATACTTGCCTATATTTATCCTCCATTTTGTAACCTATACTCATCTATATGTATCCTTTCTTACCTATACTTGCCTAAATTTATCCTTGTTTTTTGGGGGGGGGTTAACCATTCATCTATATTTATATATATTTATATTTTCTTACCTATATCCTTTCTTACCCATACTTGCCTGCATTTATACTTGTTTTTTTTTTTTTACCTATACTCATCTATATTTAAAGGGGTTATCCGGCTTCTTTTGACTTTTTTTCATTATTACACTATTGGGCTACATTGGGGCAGGTAAGTAGATAGAGACCACTTACCTGCCCTGCTGTCAGCCCCTCTCCCCCGGCTCAGAGTGGTCATGTGACCGCTCCTGCCGCGATTTTGCTGCTTCCGGTCATTTCATGTCTACATGGGCAGGGCCATGTTGACATGCAAATCTGGAACAGCATGTCGCCTCCCTGCTGGGCTGTACAGTGCGTGGAGTAACCGCCCCCGTTCCCTGCACCCTCCCACACATTGCCCAGCACCCCGTACTTTGCCCACAATCTTCCACACACTCTGTAGTCTCCCTCCCCCGCCTCCTGTGCCCAGCTACGTGCGCCCTGAATTCCAGCCGATTCAGTGTCCAGTTCAATAAGGCAAGGAACAAGAAAGTTGCCCACTTGCTGTCAGATACACTGTCAGCGCTGTGTCCCCAGCGCTTGATCATGTCTACTGCCTGACGCCCTGGGAACTGTCTCCCCCCCCCCCCTCCCCCGTGCGCGCTGTCTGTGTCATCATGGGTCATCTGTGTATGTGAATCAGTCTGTGTCCCGCGCCAGCCCCGCGGATGCCCGCACTGCAGCGTGTCAGTGTTTGCCCCCCTCTGCAGTATAAGCTGCTTCTCACCCTGCAGTGCGTGCAGCCGCGGGGATGACGAGCGCTGCTTGTCATCACTGCCCGTGCAGTCTGTGTCCCGCTCCCTGCCAGCCCCGCAGCTGCCCGCACTGCAATGTCAGTGTCTGCCCGCAGTATCAGCAGCTTCTCACGCCGCGGGGCTGGCAGGGAGCGGGACACTGACTGCTAAAGGTGGTGTCACACACAGCGACAACGACGTCGCTGCTACGTCACCATTTTCTGTGACGTTGCAGCGACGTCCCGTCGCTGTCGCTGTGTGTGACATCCAGCAACGAGCTGGCCGCTGCTGTGAGGTCGCCGCTCGTTGCTGAATGTCCAGCTTCATTTTTTGGTCGTCGCTCTCCCGCTGTGACGCACAGATCGCTGTGTGTGACAGGGAGAGAGCGATGAAATGAAGCGAGCAGGGAGCAGGAGCCGGCATCTGGCAGCTGCGGTAAGCTGTAACCAAGGTAAACATCGGGTAACCAAGGTGGTTACCCAATATTTACCTTCGTTACCAGCCTCCGCCGCTCTCATGCTGCAAGCGCCGGCTCCTGCTGTCTGCACATGTAGCTGCAGTACACATCGTGTAATTAACCCGATGTGTACTGTAGCTAGGAGAGCAGGAAGCCAGCGCTCAGTGTGCGCGGCTCCCTGCTCTCTGCACATGTAGCTGCAGTACACATCGTGTAATTAACCCGATGTGTACTGTAGCTAGGAGAGCAGGGAGCCAGCGCTCAGTGTGCGCGGCTCCCTGCTCTCTGCACATGTAGCTGCAGGTTAGATTAGATGAGATAATTACCTGCTGTGACGATCTCCTGCCTCCTGACGTCACCGCGGTCACTGCCTTCTCTGCCCGTCTCGCGGGCGGCCCGAGACTGTCACTAGCAGTGACGTCACGGGCTCTCTCGATACTGCGTAGAACGCGGCGGGCATAGAAGTGACAGCGCTGACGTCAGCAGAGCAGGAGATCGTTACTGTAGGTAATGATCTCATCTAACCTCCTGACGGCAGCGCTCGGCATCCCCTACAGTGACCTGGGCTGACCTATTGATGTTAGCTCAGGTCACTGCATGGCTCTCCCAGCCAATGGGGAACATTTTGTTCTTCATTGACTGGGAGTCTCATTGACTATGGTATGGATCGCCGTGCGACCCCCTTATTGGATTACGCCGGACCCGGATTTGATTGTTCTTGTCAATAAATTGTTGAAAGAGGGAATGTGGGGAGTGTTTTTTCAAATAAAACTTTTTTTGTTGTCTATTTTTTATTTCTTACTGAATGGGTTGGTGATGTCGGGTATCTGATAGACGCCTGACGTCATCAAGCCCTGGGCTTGATGCCAGGTGACATTACACATATGGCATCAACCCCATATATTACCCCGTTTGCCAACGCACCAGGGCAACGGGATGAGTTGGGGCAAAGCGCCAGGATTGGCACATCCAATGGATGCGCCACTTCTGGGGCAGCTGTAGCCTGCTATTTTTAGGCTGGGGAGTGTCCAATAACGGTGGACCTCCCTAGTCTGAGAATACCAGACCACAGCTGTCCGCTTTACCTTGGCTGGTGATGCAATTTGGGGGGGACCCCACGTTTTTTGTTTTAAATTATTTATTTAATTTTAAACAACAGCGTGGGGTGCCCTCTGTTTTGGATTACCAGCCAAGGTGAAGCTGCCAGCTGTGGTCTGCAGGCTGCAGCCGTCTGCTTTACCCTAGCTGGCTACAAAAGATAGGGGGGACCTCACGTCGTTTTTTTTTAATTATTTATTTTTTATTGGCTAAATACAAGGGTAAGCACCCTTTAGTGCCACATGAAAGGCACTAAAGGGTGCCAGCTTAGAATATGCGGGGGGGGGTGGGGGGGACATTATATTGGTCTTTCTCATCTATTATCTATCCCTCTATATATCCCTTGATTCATTCATCCATCCCTCTATTTATCCCTCTAGCTATCTGTCTCTATCTATCCCTCTATCTAGCTGCTTCTGTTTTTTTGCAGTTTGAAAAAAATAGGAAGGTACGCAGATGACACACGGACCATATACGGAACGGAACGGATGCCACACAGTAGCATCCGTGAAAAAACATGACCATTTTTTTGCGGACCGCAAAAACGGGGCAGTCCTGTGAATGTAGCCTAATCAAGAGGCTTATGAGGGTGATGTATTTAATTACAAAAAACTGTTTTTTTCTTGGTGTATGTGTTTATTTACTGTCACTTACAGATTACTAAGGAGGGGGGGGGGTGTCTCATAGACCCTGACGATTAATATCTGGCTTAGAGGCAGCTGTGGGCTGTGATTAACTTCATATTAGCCTGATTGCCACCGCCCCAGAGCAACCAGGAAGAGCCAGGTAAAGTGCTGGGATTGTCACATCTAATGGATGTGACAATCCTGAGTGGCTGCAGGCTGCTATTTTTAGGCACGGGGCGGCTCAATAAATAGGGGTCTCCCCAGCCTGACAATACCAGCCCCCAGCTTTTGTGGTTTATCATGCCTGGGTACCAAAATTCGGGGGGACTGAATTTCATTTATTTTTAAATTATTTTTGTAAATCAAGAAAAAAGCCGCATGCAGTTCCTCTTATTTGGATAAACAGCCAAGATAAGCGCACGGCTGGGGGCTGCATACTGTAGCCATATGCTTTTTCTGTTCTTGGTGTCATAATATGGGAGAAAAACACAGTGAAAAATTTTATGCGTTTTATACCACAATAATGATCCGCTGAGTTGAATTGCTTTCCCGCTCATCAACAGTCTTGGCGCCCGTGATTGGTTGTAAGCAGATGCTTTCACATACGCTAAGGATGCGTCTGACTGCAACCAATCACAGGAGACAGGACAGCCGGAGGACGGGGAAAGCAGTGCATATGAATGAGCAGTAATTAGCGGCCCAGCAAGTGAAGGAGAAGCCACGGGAGCAGTGTACAGCTGCAACGGAGCCTCGGTCAGTATGAAGCGCTTTCTTCTTTTTTTTTTTTTTTACTTTACTATTAAAGGGGTTATCCGGCTTCTTTGACTTTTTTTTTTATTTCCCTATTGGGCTACATTGGGGCAGGTAAGTAGATAGAGACCACTTACTTGCCCTGCTGTCAGCCCCTCTCCCCCGGCTCAGAGTGGTCATGTGACCGCTCCTGCCGCAATTTTGCTGCTTCCGGTCATTTCATGTCAACATGGGCAGGGCCATGTTGACATGCAAATGTGGAACAGCATGTCGCCTCCCTGCTGGGCGGGTACAGTGCGATGAGCCCCACCCCCTTCCCTGCACCCTCCCACACATTCCCCCGCACCTCTTTTACTCTCCAGTAACCTCCCCCTGCACTGCTGTGGGGTCCGTGACCTGGGGGAGGGGCCTGGCGGCGGCTGCCGTGGTGTCAGCGCCAGCACCGGGCCCCCTGCTCAGGATCACACATTCAAATGTACCAGCATCACAGATCACAGATGCCGGTACATTTGAAAGTGCTGATGAGAAGCAGCGCAGCGCTGCTTCTCATCACTGTCCCTCCCGCTGTCTGTGCTCTCTTCAGCACAGCGGTGACGTCACTACTGTGCTGATATGTCCAGAGCACAGACAGCTGGCGAACGTGCAGGAGCGGCGGGGACCGAGGACGGGTGAGTATGTACTCCCTACATGTGTTCCCTATGGGGGGGTGGGGGTGCAGAGCCATATGTGTGCGTGTGCAGAGCCATATGTGTGTGTGTGCAGAGCCATATGTGTGCGTGTGCAGAGCCATATGTGTGCGTGTGCGGTACAGAGCCATATGTGTGCGTGTGCGGTACAGAGCCGTGCGTGTGCGGTGCAGAGCCATATGTGTGCGTGTGCGGTGCAGAGCCATGTGTGTGCGTGTGCGGTGCAGAGCCATGTGTGTGCGTGTGCGGTACAGAGCCATATGTGTGCGGTGCAGAGCCATATGTGTGGGTATGCAGAGCCATATGTGTGCGGTGCAGAGCCATATGTGTGCGTGTGCGGTGTAGAGCCATATGTGTGCGTGTGCGGTACAGAGCCATATGTGTGCGTGTGCGGTACAGAGCCATATGTGTGTGGTGCAGAGCCATATGTGTGGGTGTGCAGAGCCATATGTATGCGTGTGCAGAGCCATATGTGTGCTTGTTCGGTGCAGAGCCATGCGTGTTCGGTGCAGAGCCATATGTGTGTGTGCAGTGCAGAGCCATATGTGTGCGTGTTCGGTGCAGAGCCATGCGTGTGCAGTGCAGAGCCATATGTGTGCGGTGCAGAGCCATATGTGTGGGTGTGCGGTACAGAGCCATATGTGTGCGTGTTCGGTGCAGAGCCATGCGTGTGCGGTGCAGAGCCATATGTGTGCGTGTGCGGTGCAGAGCCATATGTGTGCGGTGCAGAGCCATATGTGTGGGTGTGCGGTACAGAGCCATATGTGTGCGTGTTCGGTGCAGAGCCATGCGTGTGCGGTGCAGAGCCATATGTGTGCGTGTGCGGTGCAGAGCCATATGTGTGCGGTGCAAAGCCAGATGTGGGGCTGTTATTTGCAATGCTGTAGTGATACCAGGTCAGGTGCTGGGGAAGAATACTGACAGGGAATGTGTGTGCTGGGGGCGGGCAGAGGATGGGGCTGGACACTGGGGTGGGTGGTGACAGCTCTGACTGAGGTTTTGCACAGGAAGTGGTCATGTTTGCTGGATCTGAATGTAAACAAGGTGCTGCAGAGAATAAAGGGATAATTCAAGAGGAACAAAAGTTAGAAAACAAAAAATAATGTAAGTGTGATTTATATGACAATACAGCACAGATAAACTCAAAAAATTTTGTTAAGCTAATGACGGACAACTCCTTTAACTTTTCTTACCTATACTTGTATAAAATGTATCCGTTTTTTTTTATATTCATCTACATTTATAATTTTCTTACCTAGATCCTTTCTTACCTTTATTTGCCTATATTTTTACTTGCTTTTTTTGTTTTAATAACCTATAACGCCTCTATATTTCTCTTTTGTTACCTATACTTATCCTTTCTTACTTATACTTGTGCTTCTTTTCTGTACTTATCCTTTATGTATACTTACCTTTTCTTACCTTAACAGAGTGTTTATAAAGGAGGAGATCCTGGCCCTTGCTCTTCTCATCCTTCTTGCAGGAATGCGGGGCCAGGCGCAGCAGAGGGTTTCCTCTTCCTCGTCTATATTTGTGCTGCCTTTTTCTGAGACAGGTTCTTCCCGCACTATATAAAAACAAAAAAAAACAAAAAAAGTGAGCCGGAGTATGAGATGGTATACATGGAACTTGTGAGACCATGTTCACACTGGCCATGAGACAAAGAGAAACCAAGGAAAAAATTGTGAAAACATACCCTGCTGTAACTAAATAAAAGCATAGTGCATATAAACATAGGGTACTTAGTAAACACTGTTTTTGATCAAAAAAAGCATAAAGCTATCCCACCAAACGTCAAGGTGTACCCAGTTGGGATAGTACCTACACTCTCTAATATTAAAACCTTACCATGGGTCTAAAATAGGCCTCAATGTGGCTAAGGGCTGAGAGTGACCGGGTCCCAACAGGACACACACAGTCAGGGGGATTCACAGAATTAAATGTCCAGCTCGCTGAGAAGGGGGCCACTCCCTGTTTGTACTGAATACAAAAAAAACTACATAAAAACAAAAAAGTGAGCCGGAGTATGAGACAAAGAGAAACCAAGGAAAAACCAAGGACATTTAATTCTGTGAATCCCCCTGACTGTGTGTGTCCTGTTGGGACCCGGTTACTCTCAGCCCTTAGCCACATTGAGGCCTATTTTAGACCCATGGTAAGGTTTTAATATTAGAGAGTGTAGGTACTATCCCAACTGGGTACACCTTGACGTTTGGTGGGATAGCTTTATGCTTTTTTTGATCAAAAACAGTGTTTACTAAAGTACCCTATGTTTATATGCACTATGCTTTTATTTAGTTACAGCAGGGTATGTTTTCACAATTTTTTCCTTGGTTTCCCTCTTCCCGCACTATAGTAGTGACGATTTCTTCTGGAATATGCTCTGTCTCCTATAAACATAGTGAAGTAAAACTAAAGAATTTAAATGTCGCAATTTAGCTATTAAATATTTAGAGATACTATTACCAAGAGACACAAGCCTGACATAATCTCTTTATTTCCCCAAACTTCTCCAATTGGTACACGAAGACTCCAGATGGACAAGGATTGCTTTTACATGTGTGGTAGAAGTACAATCTTTAAAATTAACATCCTTCTTCGGATTCTGTATGTCTTTCAAGCTCTTCTGATTAGGGTTCCCTTGTCCTTCTTCAGGTGTCTTGCTTCCATTGAAACCATGTTCATATGGTCTGGTAAGCCCAGTACTGTAGGAGCAGAACCATATTCTATTATTCTAAAATATCAGGAGTGATAGCGTTGCCCAACTTCAGATCTTAATATATAGCCCCCCCACCTTTCTAGAATCCTAGATTGGTGTAGGAATGGTAGAGTGAAAGCCTGAGTTAGGATGGAGCAAAGCAAGTAGCAAGCCTACTCTTTGGCTGGACGTGTCCTTGGTGAAAGCCCTTAAAACTAATGCTATAATTGGGGCTGCTGTACTCATCCCACGATCCGTTCTCATATTTTACCACTATCTTACTCTGTGTTCCCTATTTTGGGTAATCCACTTTTCTCCTAGGGGTTAGAGAACAAAGTATTTTGTGCCTGGCTAAAAGAAGGCGTCTTCTTTTGTGGCTGGATTTATTTGGCCTTTAAAGAAATACCATCTTGGCCTTTCTATTCCCTTATCCCTGAGAACCTGGAGAGTTGGTCAGCTTTCCCACTGTTTCCATTCATTCCCTTTTAGACTTTATTATAACAACAACAAGACACCTTTTGAGATTCCGTGTTTGGACATGGGCCCATTAAGACACACTTTATTCTTCCAATAATACTTGCTAATCGAGACCAACCTAACACAAATTTTCAAACCCAATTGGAAGGAGATTTGGGCTCTCTCTGACCAAGAATCATTGGAGACGTATCTTCACCTTAATGCATAACTTACCTATATGTTCCTGTTTACATGATGAGGCCAGGTAGAAAATACTCTCTCGGTGATATAGGGTCCCCACTCGCCTACACTCAATCTTTCCAAAAGCTAGTCCCCTGTGTCCTTTATGTTGGAGATGTGGGGAGGAGGAGGGTGATATGTTACACATTTTTTGGTCCTGCAGGTTTCTTTTTCTTTTTTGGGGGAAAGAGCAGCAAGTGATTCGTGAACTCACAAATCTCATTTCAGACCTGAACCCAGCTCTCGGTCTTATCTATGAATGTGACATCCCTCTAAAAGCATACAGGTATTCGATATTAAGACATTTAATTGTGACTACAAGAGCGTGCATCCCTCTGCTCTGAAGGAAAGATACCGCTGTGGCAGTCTCCCTCTGGTTTACTAAAATAAATGAGGTGATGTTAATGGAGGAACTCTCTTCTATGAACCTACAAACCTGGTTTTAGTGGATGGATTTTAATTTGTTGAATGGCTAGCTGGTGTTTATCGGGGAGATCTGACCTGCACTCTTTGGGTCACACCTTTTGAACACCTATCTCTATTGTGTTCCCTCCCTTCCCTTACCCTATCCTCTTTTCTTCTTTTGCTTTTCTATTTTTTTTTGCTTTTCTCTTTATTCTTCTTCCTTCTTTGTTAACTTTTATAACTGGATTGCTACACTCAGCATGGACAATTACGGTTATGTATTTTCATATCCTGCTCTTTAATGGTCAATTTGTATTATTGACCTACACAGCCTTCAGGATTTGAGTAATGCGTTAATGTCTGTTTTTGTTATTTCCCTTCCCTCAGCGTGTGCACACGGCTTTGTACCGCTCAGCATTTAGCTTTTGTGATGCCGAAGTGTGTGTGTGTCTTGGCTTCAGAGAGACTCACTGCGCATGATCGGAAGTTGTCCGCACTTCCAGTCATGTGCACTACTCTGATGCCGGGTGTATATGTCCCGACTTCCGAGAGGTGTAGTACGGACAACGGACAACTTCCCATCATGCGCAGTGAGTCTCTATGAAGCCGGGACTCATACACCTGGCGTCACAAAAGCTCAATGCTCTGAGGTACAAAGCCATATGCATGCACAGCTTTGTATCAGGCTGCCGATGATGCTGGCTGTTGTAAATCATGTTATTGTGACACCCCTGAGGCTTCAGTTGCCACAGGGTACTGCACCTCACTTAAGGTGCAGTACTCACCCTGGATCTAGAGGAAGTTGGTACTGGTTCCACCACACACCAAATCATCCACACAACCAGGTTGGCCTCTCCACTGGGGACGGGGTAGGGTCTTAAGGCAGTCACTAAACATGGGGGGAAGCCACCCACTAGCGACAGAGAACCGGGGGAGGGACAGCTACCAGGGGGAGTCAGGAGCAACATAACAGTCAGCGAGTTCTCCAGCAGGAGAGGAAAAGAGCAGTCGGGATTTACCTGTGGCTCTGGTGGGACGCAGGAGTCAATACGGTCACCGAGGGTAGAGCTTGATTGCTCCCTCGGGACCGGCGCTGAGAAGGGTGCAGAATCATAGGGTGGATCATTCTGCAGGCCAGGGGATTGCATGTCCCTCTGGCCCCCACAGTTCCCAGAGGACAGTGCTACACAGGGTCCGGGGTCGTGTTCCAAGGCAGGCCCCACAACGGACCCGTGGCACCTGCATACGGGATGGGAGTAAACACTTTTCAAGAACCGGGGTCCCCAAGAAGCTTCAGGCCACGGGGATCCAACACCAAGTGCAAGTAAGAAGGGCCCACCATCCACTGTACCGGTTCTGACCTACAACGGATCCGAGATCGACTGTTGCCCATCACGACGGAGACTGGCATCTCCCGGGTAAACCAGGACTGTGAGTAAACGAAACCTTGAACCCGCAGAGACTGTGCTAGAGTGGTGCTTTAATTAATTAATCAGTCTCAAACATTTGTGTTTGCTAGACTCTGCCCACAAAGCAGAAAAGAACAAAACAATCAAAACGGGCAAAGATAAAGACAAACTTCAATAAAGGCACAAATAGAAAAATGAATTAGATGCCAACAGAAAATGCACAAAACACACAAAAGGTAGACAAAAAAAACAGGCACAAAGGCAATGAGAAATCGGAGCCTGTAACCTAGAGCCCATTGCCATGTGTAATGATTCTAGAGTTTAAAGGGAACCTTTCAGCAGATTTGGGGCCTATAAGCTGCGGCCACCACTACTGGGCTCTTATATACAGCATTGTAACATGCTGTATATAAGAACCCAGGCCGCTGTGGATAACATAAAAATGACTTTATAATACTTACCTAAACGGTCTCTGCGGTGGAGTTGGGTCATATGGGCGTCTCCGTTCACCGGTGGTGGCGCCTCCTCTTTCGCTATCTTCGTCCTCCTTCTTCTGAAGCCTGTGTGCATGATGCGTCCTACGTCATACACACTCGCCGGTCCCGCGCAAGCGCACTACAATACTTTGATCTGCCCCGCTCAGGGCAGATCAAAGTGCACCTGTGCAGAACCTCAATGCCGGCGAGTGTGTATGACGTAGGACGTGTCATGCACCCCAAGCTTCAAAAGAAGGAGGACAAAGATGGCCGAAACAGGAGGCGCCGGCACCGGAGAACGGAGACGCCCATATGACCCAACTCCTCCGCACCGGCCGTTAAGTGAGTATTATAAAGTATATAAAGTAATTTTTATATTCACAGCTGCCTGGGTTCTTATATACAGCATGTTAGAATGCTGTATTCAGTGTATCAACCCATATTCTATCCACCGCCATTAACTTCAAAACGGCGGCAGCTATAGGCATAGAAGTGGTGTCTAGGTATAGTAAAGTAGCTACCCAGTGAAACCACCTATAGCGCCACCTGATGGAAAACATCGGAGTTAGCATTTTTATTGCGAAAACTGAACGAGATAGAGAAAAAAAGTGAATTACAAAGTTGTAGGGAATCAATTCAATACGAATCGACATCTTGCATACAGAAATGCTATGATTAGAACATGTAAAACTCTCAAGGCTGCGGATATGAAAGGATACCTCATGGAGACCTTCCTACAAGTCATTGGGTACGGTGGCTGCGTGGAGTGGCCTCCACGCTCACCTGACCTGACCTGACCCCATTGAACTTCTCTCTGTGAGGTCACATCAAACATGTGTATGCGACCCCTCCACCAACATTGCAGGACCTACGACGACGTATCACAGATGCTTGTGCAAATGTGTCACCTACCATATTGCACAACGTGCAGCAAGATACAGTATGCTGTCCAGAGTCCAGATGTTGAGTCCTGTGTCCAGAGTTCAACATTTTAATGAATTTGTATTCCCAGACCCTGCGATGGCTCTGTGATCTGAAGTTGCCTTTTAATATGACAACTTTCATATGGTTTATGTTGTGTCCAGAAGCACAGAAATGTTTGGCCACAGGTAAATGGATTTTGTCTGTAATTGTGTGGCGGTGAGATCTCATTTTCGTCTACGGCCAGGCCCTCAGATATAATTGTATCTGTTCCAGCCCTGCAGACAGGGATGAACACTTAACCCATCTTAAAAACACATTTCTAAACCAAGGCTACCACCCCACCTCCATAGAAGTTCAGATCATTAGAGCAACAAGGACCCCTAGAAGTGAACTGCTTCAATACAAACAAAAAGAGGAAAATAGTTGAGTACCTCTGGTGGTGACATACAACCCACAGCTTGAGGTACTGAGAAGAACGGCCAAGAAACTTTACCACATTCTACACATGGATAACCGGTTAAAAATAATATTCAAAAGATCCTCCATTGCTGTGGTACAGGAAACCTCCTAATTTAAGGAGCATCATGATCCGAAGTTCTATGCCCTCAGACACACCAAGAGGAACTTATCCTTGCAATGTAAAGAGCTGCAAAACCTGCATTCATGTAGAGACCAAAGACTGGATACAGATCCCCAACACACAGAAGAACTACAAAATTCCTGGGACATTCACATGTTCCTCTTCCAACGTGGTGTACTTAATCCTGTTCACTATATGTCCTATTGGGGGTCTCTATGTTGGAGAAACAGGACAGAGACAGAGCAAGGATGAGATCTCATCGCCACACAATTACAGACAAAAAAAATCCATTTACCTGTGGCCAAACATTTCTGTGCTTCAGGACACAACATAAACCATATGAAAGTTGTCATATTAAAAGGCAACTTCAGATCACAGAGCCATCGCAGGGTCTGGGAATACAAATTCATTAAAATGTTGAACTCTGTGGACACAGGACTCAACCTGTCAGAAGGATTTATGGCCCATTACAAAATCTGAGGAGTCTATTTCAGAGACTCACCAGACCTCTGATCCTACATGGATACTGGGACAATAAAACTTACACCACTAAGCAAAGCTAATTAAGGATTCACTTTCTAAGATCAGTGTTTCTTTAAATGTCTTTTATTATGCCATCCTTCTGCTCTGTTTGTGCATATATTTGTGTTTCTTAAGGTATTTTGTCATACCATGCCTGATGAAGGGACCTGAGATGTCTCGAAAGCTTGCTTTGTAACATCACTTCATTTTATTTTAGTTAGCCATTAAAAAGGTATCACAAGATTATAATTTTGTTCCTCTCACTGAGAACATTCAATAATTTTCCTTACTCCCAGCAATCACCTCGGTACTCTTGCAGTGTCGCTCCAGGATCTCATCATAAGTGATGTCCAGGTGCGTCATCTCAGGGGCCTAGTCTGCCTTCTGCGCACTAAAGAGATACAAAAAACCCATGAAGAGGATTCCCGGATCCATTTGAGGGGCATCGTGAGGGGGGGTTGGGGGGGTTGGGGGGGGGGGGGTGTCAGGACGCAACCTACACTATTGTTATCGCCGCAGTCGTCTGAAAATATCTGGTCTCGATGTGGATGGAGAATTTCAGAAGAAACGTGCACTCGAGAAAAGAGAGAAAGCATTGCGTTATAACGTCCTCCAGTCACATCCAAAGCTACAACTACTAAATCTTCAGCTAGGAGCGCAGATATTCGCCATATCTGAGTGACGAATAATTCTGCTTACCATATACGCTGTGGGCGAGCCTGACGACGAAGGGTTAATACGGTTAGTTGATCACAGAGGAATAAAGTAAATATATATATATATATATATATATATATATATATATATATATACATACATATACATACACACACACACTAGCTGTACTACCCGGCTTCACCCGGGTTAATAACTGTTGTTAACAAAATAGAATGTATTAACATTCCCGGGATAGAATGTATAAATAGAATGTATTAACGCCCAGGATAGTAACTGCCTCTCTGTTTCTCTTTCTTTCCCTGTCTGCCTCTTTCCCTGTCTGCCTCTTTCCCTGTCTCTTTCTCTTTCTTTCCCTGTCTGCCTCTTTCCCTGTCTGCCTCTTTCTCTTTCTTTCCCTGTCTGTCTCTGTCTCTTTGTGTCTGTCTCTTACCCTGTCTATGTCTGCCTCTTTCCCTGTCTGTGTGTGCCTCTTTCCCTGGCTGCATTGTGACATGCCAACATTCCATATAAGGGCGTGGCAGCGCATTCTTCTGAAGTTCTGGCTGCACCGTGGCTCCCAGCTCCATTCGCCTTAATGGAGGCAGGTTTTTTGGCGAATAACTGTAAAGAGCGGGCTTAAAATTTCCCCTCAAAACATAGCCTATGATGCTCTCGGGGTCCAGAAGTGTGAGTGTGCAAAATTTTGTGGCTGTAGCTGCGACGGTGCAGATGCCAATCCCGGACATACATGCACACAGCTTTATATATTAGATATATCTCTATCACATCATTATATATATATATATTACATACACACACACACATACATACACATTATATATATATATATATATATATATATATATATATATATATATATACACACGCACACACATATACATACATACATATATATATATATATATACACACATACAT
Source organism: Anomaloglossus baeobatrachus (assembly GCF_048569485.1). NCBI lineage: Eukaryota > Metazoa > Chordata > Amphibia > Anura > Aromobatidae > Anomaloglossus > Anomaloglossus baeobatrachus. Next base: position 39,982 of record NW_027442099.1, on the reverse strand, counting down.
ATATATTGTGAGACTGTGACCGGGGTTGTCTATGACGGCCGGTACGTCTCGCCCCGGTTGTGCTCCCTCCATGTATAGAAAGCAACTCCACTCCAGGGTTAATGCTGTTTCCCTGCAGGCTGAAAGGAGGGTTAAAAGGAAACAGGAACATGGGCGTGGGTCCCTAGTGTGAGGGAGTGAACACAACTCCCTGAGTTTCTGCCAGAGAAACACATGTGTGCTGTTTTGGACTTTTGGTTTGTGCAATAAACCGTGTGCTGTGACCATTGGTGCCTGGATCCCGTGTCTTCTGCCGCGCAGCCGACCAAGCTACCTCACAGATGGTGGAGAATGCAGGCATGCCAGCCCGGTGAGGTGTAGCATCCATCCCTGGTGACCCAGTAGCGCATGTCCTGGATTCGAGCGGCTATACTACAGCCCAAACCCGGCGACGCCATGGAGGACATACTAAAGCAGCTGGCTCAGGCTAATGCACAGCAACAACAGACCAATGCACACCTGCTCCGGTCGTTGGATCGTCAGCAGCAATCCTTGCAATTGCAGGAACAAAGGCACCAAGAACAGATGGTTCTCCTGGCCAAGTCGATCCGTGCTGGACCGGCAGCAACAACCCCGGGACCGGGTGACGACGGCAGCGTCCGGAAAACGGTGAGACAAGCGTTGCAAAAGATGACCCCGGGGGATGATGTGAAAGCGTTCCTGGCGGTGTTTGAGCGGGTGGCCGAGCGGGAAAAGCTGCCGACCCCCCAGTGGGCTGAGGTATTGTCGCCCTATCTGACGGGGGAGCCCCAAAAAGCGTACCTGGACCTCTGTACCGAGGACGCCATAGAATATGAGACCCTGAAAGCCGAAATACTTGCTCGGTTGGGGGTGAATACCTATGTACGGGCTCAGCGGGTAAATCAGTGGTTCTATGAGGAAGTCAAACCCGTACGCTCCCAGGCCTATGACTTGTTGCATCTGGTAAAGAAGTGGTTGCAGCCTGACACTCTGAGCCCTGCGCAAATGGTGGAAAGGGTAGTGGTTGATCGCTTTGTGCGCACTTTACCCGTCACCATTCAACGGTGGGTAGGACAGGGCGACCCAAGTACCCTGGACCAATTAGTGTGCCTGGTGGAGCGGCATGTGGCTACGCAGGACTTGATACGGGACACTGAGACTTTGCGTGCCGCCCGTCGGTCCGGCCCCTCCAAGCCTCGGGCCAAGGACCCACCGCTGACACCGGTGCGGGAGTCTGCTACCGTCCCGTCTGAGGCCGCGCCCGCCGTCCCTGAGGTCCGGAAGGCTATGTACCCTAAACGACAATTCGTCAAGGGGGTTTCCTTCCCTATTAGATGTTGGCGGTGCCAGCGGGTGGGACATATGGAAGCCCAGTGTCCACTCATCACGGAGCCCATGGATTGTGGGGTTACCCGGCGGGGTTCAATGTATGCTCAGGCGGTGTGTACCGCGGACCTTGTCTCCCCGGAGACTGAGCCCCACTTGTGCCAAATACAGGTGAATGGATGTCCGGTTATAGGCTTGTTGGACTCCGGAAGCTTAGTGACCCTTGTGCGAACAACCCTAAGGGCTGAAGTAAAGGCCACAGGACGTACCGTGGGGGTGGTTTGCATACATGGGGACCGCCGAGACTATCCCACGGGGGTTGTCACCATCACAGCACCCTGCGGGCAGGTGCAACATGAGGTGGGACTTATGAACACTCTTCCCTATGACGTGATCCTAGGAAGGGATCTGCCGTATTTTTGGACTCTATGGAAGGGGCCTCCTAAGTCCCCTCAAGTATTGGACAGTCCGGGACCTGAGCCCGACAATCCCGAATCCGGGACGCCTGCCGTAGGGGTCCCCATGATAGGGACAGAATGTGAACCCGATAGGTCGCCCCTAGAGGTATTGGCAGGAGAGGCTGAGATGGTCGAGCCCATCCCGGAGTTGGAGGCGTCCCCGGATACGTTTGGGACAGCCCAACTCCAGGACCCTACATTAATACATGCCCGGAGTCGGGTGACAGTAGTTGACGGGGTGGCACAGCTGCCCGGTGCCCAGGTAAGGTACCCCCATTTCGCTCTTAAGCAGGATTTACTCTACCGGGTAGATGAAATACGGGGCGTGGGGGTAGAGCAGTTGGTGGTGCCCCAGCCGTATCGCCGGCGGGTCCTCGACTTGGCTCATAAACACCTGATGAGTGGCCACCTAGGGGTCAAGAAAACGCAGGAGCGAATATTGCAAAGGTTCTATTGGCCCGGGGTCTTTGGGGAGGTAAAACGGTTCTGCGAAACCTGCCCGGAGTGTCAGCTTACGGCACCCCTGACCCACTTTCGCAGTCCGTTGGTACCGTTACCCATTATAGAAGTCCCTTTTGAACGGATAGGGATGGATCTGGTGGGGCCCCTCGTAAAGTCCGCTCGAGGGCACCAACACATCCTAGTGATCGTTGACTATGCCACCCGGTATCCAGAGGCGATACCTCTCAGACATACTG
>NW_027442099.1:0-32500 GCF_048569485.1 Anomaloglossus baeobatrachus | reverse complement strand
GTGTAGAAGACCTCTTCCAGGAAAAAATCTGGTTGCTTTCGTAGTCTAACTTATCTCTGATAAATTTTTCTTTTTTATTTTCTTTAATCAAGGTTTGGTATGGTAAAAGTTTTTTGTCTAATTTTGATAAGAAAGTGTTCCATGCTTCTTTTGAGATGCGACTTTCCATTTCTTGTCTCAGTTTTAATAATTCATTAGTGATTTTTAGATGTTCCTCTTGGTTTTTTTTGAGTACAATGTCCAGAAAGCGCAATGAGCATTCTTGCTGTATATTGTCCCATTCTTTTTTAAAAGATAAATCATCTTGGTAGAAAGATATATTTTTTGAGATGCCTAGACCTCTAGGGACTCGTCCACTTTCTTGATAAGATTTAAGTGACTGTACTGTCCAAAACAAGCTGGTCTCCTTTTCGGCCAGATTAAAGATTTTAAACTCTAAATTCTTAGTGCCCATGATTTCTATGTTCACTTTATCGTTACAGCTGGTAAAAAACGTGGCAGCGTCCTCCCTCCCTGCAAGTATACCATTTTCCATTGTGTCCATAGATGTGTCTGCCATTTTTTAACAAAAGCCAAAAAAGGGGGGTAAGAGAAGCGTGCACTCACGGTATTAGAAGAAGTCCAAGTTCCATAAAGCTGAGTGGAGGATACCGGGCACCGCCAATCCCCGTATGGCTAACAAAGCTGTGCTTTCAGGCAGGTGGAGACCTGGGTGCGTGTCCCAAAGCAAAGGCGATACAAGATCCACAATGAAGAGATGAAAGGTCGCACTCCAAAGGTCGAATAAAATATTTTTCTTTTTATTCCACGATCACATCAGTGGTACAGGTATAGTGAGGGAGGATGAGGGTGTGCCACGTCGGACGACGGCAGCCGTTTCGCAAGTAACCTTGCTTCTACGGGTCCAGTGCATGCAAAGGTGCTGCATCCACCCTTAAATAACAGGTGAATTGGGTGCAGCATCCTTGCGTGAATAAAGTGCAAATTAAAAACATATACCAGCTGCACATGTATCAGATTCACATAGAAACTTGTTACATATCAATTCCAAAATGGATTATAAATAATCGTAACATACATGGGTATAGTTAGAGTAGAAAATTAGATATAATATTCATTATAATTTAGCCAAAGACATCTCAGAAAACACTATAAAAAACAGGCTTATAGGAAAAAACAGGATTATAGGAACACTGACAAATCATTTTTATCGTTCAAGCCAAGGGGACCGAGAGCATTTAAGTCTATGATCAATCTCGATTCTTTTCTAAGTAAAGAACGGTGCATATCACCTCCTGTGGGACAAGGATTAATTTTTATTACGCCTGCAAATTTTAAAAGGCGTGGATTACCACTATGATGTTCCTGCATATGGGCAATTAAACGTGGAGAACCTATCCCGGAGGTTATAGACTTAAAATGCTCCCTAAATCGAACATATAAAGGCCGAATTGTTTTACCTATATAATATTTTTGACAGGGGCAAAAAATAACATATACCAGATAATTAGACTTACATGTGATAAGATCTTTTATTTTGAATAGCTCAGTACCGATTTTTAAAGTGTCTCCTGTACAGTGATATTCACAAAAGGGGCAGCCGCCGCACCTATGATTTCCTTTGATTTTATTTCGGTCTAGCCACGTACCTAGTTTAGGTGTAGTAATACGATTATCTACCAGAACATCTCCTATGTTTTTGCACCGCCTATATGAAATCAGAGGACCCTCGTTTGTCATTCCACAGAGATCCTTGTCTTTATTAATTAAATGCCAGTGTTTTTTGATGCTTGATTTTATTGCATCATACATGGAGTTAAATTTAAAATTAAACACACATCTATTTGAACTTTCGATTTTTGTTTTTTTTCGAAATGGCATTTACATTTTTATTCTTATTTTCACTTTTATTTTTGTATTCTTTATTTTTATTTTTATCATTTGGATCATAATTTAGGGATTTTTCGAGGGCAGAATTAATAACTGATATGGGATATCCTCGTTCTAATAGACGTTTTTTCAAGTCTAATGCTTGATGCAGAAAGGTTTCAGAATTATTATGTACTCTCTTTAGCCGCAAAAATTGTCCATATGGAAGGGCTCTCTTTGTATGGGAGGGGTGCGCACTGTTAAAATGAAGCAGAGTATTCACTGCAGTTGGTTTTCTATATACTTGTCTGTCAATAATACCATCCGATATACTGAGTGTGACATCTAAAAAATCCAATTTTTGGTCCCCAAAAGTATATGTAAAATACATGTTGTAGGAATTATCATTATTTAGATATGACACAAAATTTTCAAAATCCTGCACAGAACCGTCCCATACAAAGAAGCCATCATCCATGTATCTGGCATATTTTTTTATATGTTTCAGATATGGATTTTTAGGACTGTAGATAAAGTCTTCCTCAAATGCTGCCAAAAAGAGATTTGCAAAAGTACATGCGGCGGGGGTACCCATCGCGGTACCCCCGCATTGCAAGTACCACTGATCATCAAATTTAAATGCGTTATGATGCAAAATAAAGCTTAAGGCTTCTGTGATGAAGTCTACTAAGATTGGATTCTGATCGAAATTTAGCAAGACTCTCTTAATGGTCTGTACACCCTGATCCTGTGGGATGCGGGTGTACAGACTCTCAATATCCAAAGCGGCAAGAGAGAAACCTTTCTGCCATTGAAAATTATCAAGCATTTTAATTAGATCTCCCGTATCTTTTAAGAACGAGGGGATGCGGGTCAGTAGTGGTTTAAGTAGCCATTCTAGGTAGTGAGATAAGGGCTCTGTCACTGAACCTATTCCTGCCACAATAGGGCGGCCAGGGGGGGAGACACTGCTCTTGTGAATCTTTGGCAGATAATACCAATGAGGTTTTTTCGGGAAAAGAGGGAGTAATTTTTCAGCAGTTTTTTTAGAAATAGTACCTAAACTTACATATTTATGTAAAAGGCTTCTAAGTTTTTTGACAAACGATCCAGTAGGATCATTAGATAATTTCTGATATACTCTTATATCCTGAAGTTGCCGATTGGCTTCTTGCAAATAGGCTTCTTTTGTTAATAGAACAGTGGCGCCCCCCTTGTCCGCTCTGCGGATAATAATATCTTTTTGTGACTGCAGGATTTTTAGTGCCGCGGTTTCCCCCCGAGTGAGGTTCTGAGGAGGAGAGGGGTATTTTAGAGCTTGTATATCTTTTATTACCAGCTCCTGAAATAAGTCTATACTGTTCCCAGGGGTTAGTGGAGGGCAAAAGGTAGATTTTATCCCTTTATTGAAAAATGAAGAACTAGATGTAGGATTTATTTGGGTATTTGCAACCCCTGAAGAACCGGGTTCAATGTGACTGGGGTCCGCTATACTTAGAAGAACAGACGCATCTTTTTCAATAGCAGTATATTCGTTATTTGTACCAAAAAAGCCAAGTGGACCTATTTCACATTGTAGATCGGTTACTTCAGAAGTGGGCAAGTTTTTCTTTTGACTATAAAATTTTTTTAAATGCAGTTTTCTACAGCCCTTAAATAAATCAATATGAAAATCAGTCAAATCAAATGATTCTGATATACAGTAGTTTAAGCCCTTTTCCAACACAGATAGCATGTCAGGTGTTAATACCAACGAAGTAAGATTATATACTTTGCACAAACAAGGCATGATGTTATTCGTTAAACAGGAAAGATTACTTTCTGTACTTATTACAGGGAATGTCTCTGACACTACAATCTCACGTTCAAGGCATGGAGATGTTAGTCCCTCCAGGAGACGCTCTTGCGCTTCCCTGGTGTCGGTTTTATTCCTGTGTCTCCTTCTGCCTCCTCTCCTTGTAGATCTTCTAAAGGGAGATTGTCAGATGTAGAAGCTCGTGAGGTCGCAGGTGTTTTTAATTTCTTTGCGGGTGCCAAATCCTCAGCCCCGCTCGAGTCAGAGTCTGTGGTCCAGGTGTTTTTCTTGGCAATTTTAGGTGTATGTTTTTTCTGATATCTCTGAAAAAACCTTCTATTCCCAGGTGTAGAAGACCTCTTCCAGGAAAAAATCTGGTTGCTTTCGTAGTCTAACTTATCTCTGATAAATTTTTCTTTTTTATTTTCTTTAATCAAGGTTTGGTATGGTAAAAGTTTTTTGTCTAATTTTGATAAGAAAGTGTTCCATGCTTCTTTTGAGATGCGACTTTCCATTTCTTGTCTCAGTTTTAATAATTCATTAGTGATTTTTAGATGTTCCTCTTGGTTTTACTTGCGAAACGGCTGCCGTCGTCCGACGTGGCACACCCTCATCCTCCCTCACTACCTGTACCCCTGATGTGATCGTGGAATAAAAAGAAAAATATTTTATTCGACCTTTGGAGTGCGACCTTTCATCTCTTCATTGTGGATCATATATATATATATATACACACATACATATACATATATACACACATACATATATATATATATACATACACATATATATATATATACATATATATATATATATATATATATATATATATATATAATGTGTATATATATGTGTATATGTGTGTGTGTGTGTGTATATATATATATATATATATATATATATATATATATATATATATACACACACACACACACATATACACATATATATACACATTATATATATATATATATATATATATATATATATATATGTATATATATATATATGTATGTGTGTGTATATATATATGTATGTGTATATATATATATGTGTGTGTATATATATATATGTGTGTGTATATATTATATATATATATATATATATACACATACACACACACATACATATACATATATATATACATATATACACACACACATATATATACATATATACACACATACATACATACATACATACATATACACATACATATATATGTACACACACATACATACACACACACACACACACAGCAAAGTCCAGCAATAACGTGAGCAATCCAGGATGCTGTTAAAAAAATTTTTCTTACTTTTTATTCATAGATCCATTAAAATACATGTTTAACAGCATCCTGGATTGCTCACGTTATTGCTGGACTTTGCTCTGTTGTTGTTCACATTTGTATGGATGACTCCTACATCCTGACCCGGGCACAACGAAGTTAACCAGGTCAGCTGAGGTTCCAGGTGGTTCACAGGAGTGAGCTGGTCTACATTGCTGGACTTATATATAAATATATATATATATATAATAAAAAAAAAAAAAAAAACACTTGTGAGGCTCATGTGTTGCCCATGGCAATTGCTTGTTAGTTGGTTGCTATGGGTAACCATAATTTTTAAATTAGTATTATCTACTACTTATAAATCAATAATTCATGAACGGACAATATTATGGCTAATAGGGAAGCCAAAGCTGCCTCTGTGTTTGATGAAAGTGTTAATCCTCAATCATCATCAGGCTCCATGTTATCGGATATGCGTGAGCTGGAAAAATTATTGTTTATAGAAAATAAAATGTGGTGGGATTGTACAACCTTAAACAAGTACGTTTCAAAGGACATGATCCCAAGAGGTCTTCGCATTAAAAAAAATCACCTACCACGATTTTTTGTTCTGCCTTTCAAGAGGAATGGAATCAGATTCTTAGTACCTGTTCATTGAACCTGATGCGACTCATTGTCAAGTATGAGGAGCTCAAATTAACAGAACTTCAAAAGGACATTTCCACATTTAGGGTATGTGCGCACGTTGCGTACTAGCCCAGCACTGTAAAAGGTGCGCTTCAGAGCGCAGCTGAAAAGCTCCGTTCTGAGGCGCATGGTGCCGGCGAGAACGTGCGCTCTGCCTGCAGCTCCTGCCATAGACAGAGCAGGAGCTGCCGACAAAGCGCACGGAAGAAGTGACATGTCACTTCGGCAGTAGCCGAAGCGCTGCGTTGTAATATGCCACGTGCGCACGGCCCCTGCACAATCTCCATAGATTGTGCAGGGGACGCAGGACGCATGCAGTTACGCTGCGCTACAAAGCGCAGCGTAACTGCATGAATTTACGCAACGTGCGCACATAGCCTAAAGCAGAGTGTTATCTCACACTATAACAAACAGGAATTTGATACTGTCATGGAACGAATTAACAAATCAGTTTCAAATTTGGATGATAACATTATGTTTTTAAAAAAGAAAAAGTTCCAAAGGGATCTCAATGACTATGCTGCAAACAAAATTTATGATTGGCATGAAGAATTCTTCTATAACAGGACACCAAAATCCATTCTCAAGAAGAAAAAATTGAATCGAGCTTCACGTGTAAGTTTCAGTTCTTCTGAGGCAGAAATGTCTGATGGACATAATGTGGACACTGATAATGTTTCCAATAATTCCTCCTTCAATGAATTGCCCAGGACTTTTGTACCTTCTAAATCAAAAAACGGAGGAGGGGGACGAAACATCGGAGGAACTTACAATGTTATAACAAGAGGCAAGAAGCACAATTACTGCTAAATCAGAACAGCGTTCTTAATTTGTCATCGCGTCTTTTATCAGATGACCATATTGAACTCTTATCACGAGGTATGAACTTTGTTCATGCACGGGACTTTAATCTATTTTCAACATTACTGGATATTAACAGTGTCATGTAGAGCTGTTGAAGGGACTTCATCCCCCTCTTCTTCACCAGCCACAGGTCGTCATGGCGATTATCTGATTGGCCTGGAAGCTTAAGGTATTTATGACTTTGGGTGATGGTAGAAGAAAAGCCAAAAGCTGCAGAGAAAGACAATTCTTTGTAATATTGGCGGGAAAACTCCCAAAGCAGGTTTTGAAGTGCGACTTTAATGCTAGAAAGATGAAAAACACATTGCCAGAATCCCTGCGTCGTGCGGAACCCAGCGCACCGTCTCACCTGACGAGGAGATCGACGGAATCACGACAAATTAGTATTGGCCAGTAAAATTGTGCTAGAGGCGTTGTGTTTGGTATCAATGTAACTGTAAAATCGAGATATTAAATATGACGCTAATATCTTTCACCTGTGTGACCCAGGGGCAAAGATATGAAAAACCCTAGAATTATGGAACTCTGTGAACATCAGAGCACAGCCCACAAGTGACTGTAAAATGATGTCACAGGCAAGGGGGGCTAGCAAGAGCATAAGAGACAGTTCCTGTCTGGGGGGGCCCAGTCAGCACGAGGAGGGCATCATGAAGGGTGATGCTGGCCGATTCTAACATCTCTTGGAGTTCCCTCCTACTCCCTAAGCAGACGTCACTTCTATGGCACAAGCTTAGTAAGTTTCACGTTTATACCTTTTATTTTATGTAACTGTTATGCCGTAATGTGTATTGTTCCCTTTTGTAAATTCCTGTATATTCTTTAAACACTGCCTATTTTCGGATTAAATATATAAAAATTTAAGAGTTTCTTTCCTTATGCTTTATATACGAATCCAAAACCCCGAAGGGCCTTATGCTATCTGAAACGGGTCCCCAGCTACCTGTAGAAAGTCTGGGTGGTGGCAGCGTAATTGTTATTGCATAGAATTATTGGAGTGCTATCATTAAGGGTACCGAGGTATATAAATATTCCACCAGCAGGAATCAGAGATATACATTTACCCTTGCTGTGAGACCTCCAATATTTGGCATTATCAGCTCAGCAGCCTCATCTTATGCATTGTCCTGCAGTACCAAAAGTGGCCTGCAGACAAGGGGGGCGCTAGAGAGTAGTCGTGTGTAACAAATCAGTGAACAGCTGCGGATTTCTGAGGGACTTCCCCGGCTGTTCGTGACAAATTGGTGGCAAGCGGTGGGATATATAAAGCATTAGTGATCTGGTTTGAGCAATCATCCCTTTCACTAAAAACTTGCAAAAGTTTTGAGGAGTGAACTCAGTGTTTAAATATACCTGGAACAATACTGTACGTGTAGCAGTTACCCCCTCCCCTTCTCTCTTGTTTTCTATCCTATCTTTTATTTGGCAATTATGGAGGCTGTGACAGAAGCCGGTACAATCAGCAGAAGAAGGAAGTTCTTGCTGCACTCTGCAGATCCAAGTTGATTGATGGCCATGGCAAAACGAGGCAGGACCTCATTAAAGAACTTTTACAATGGGACGCAGAGCACGTTCATTCCCCCAGTGCTGAAGAAGAGGAGGCAAGCCAAGCCCAGGATAGTGCTTCTGCAGAGTCCCCACCATCAACTGCAAGCCAGAGCAGTGACCGAGGCAACATGGACTCTTTCCTGAAGATGGCTCTACAACAATTCGCTGCAGATGACCGGCAGGGACGGCTAAGCCTCATTCAGCAATATCGAGAGGCTGAGAGAGCCGAGCGAGAGGCTGAGAGAGCCGAGCGCCAGGCTCAGGCCGAGCGAGAGGCTGAGAGAGCCGAGCGAGAGCGCCAAGCCCAGAGAGACCATGAATTGAATATCCTCAAAGCCCGGCAGCAGACATCTTCCTCACTAAACGGTGAGTCCAATAATGCCAGCAGCTTTAAGCCCCGACCGGAGCACTTTCCTGTGATGGAAAAGGACGGGGATTTGGACACCTTTCTGAGGGGATTTGAAAAGATTTGCTTGCAGTACCAGTTACCCTCAACACAATGGGCACGATACTTAACCCCAGGGCTGCGAGGCAAGGCCCTGGACGCGTTTGCCAGTCTCCCTCAAGAGCAGAGTGGAGACTATGGGGCCATCAAGCAGGCCCTAGTACGGAAGTATCAGCTGACTCCAGAGGTGTACCGAAAAAAATTCCGGACCCTCCAGCTCGGACCTCATGACAGCTACAGCGATCTGGAGGGTGGGCTCCAGAGCACCTTTGACCAGTGGATCCAAGGACTGTCCGTTACAACCTTTGAGGAGTTAAAGGACCTCATGGTGAAGGACCAACTCCTACATGTCTGTCCTGTGGAGGTTCGACAGTTTGTTATGGACCGAGAGCCCAAGGAGGCCTCAAAAGCAGCCCAGATTGCCGACGCCTATGTGGCCAACCGTGCATCGGAGGTGCGGAAGCCGTCCACCACTAGCTGGAAAGGGGGTAAGATGACAACTACAACCACCCCTGCCCCTACCAGCCGACCTCCCGTAGGTCCTGTTTCATCCACCAGTGCCCGGCCCACCTCTGACACTCGCAGGTGTTTTTCCTGCAACCTGCCTGGACACCTCAGCTCTGGTTGCCCAGAGAGGCAGAAGAGGAACCCCACATCCAAGGCCCAAGGGCCCACTGGAACTGTCCTTTTGGCAAGGAAGGCGGGTGGTAGGGCCTGCGAAAACCTACACCCCGTCACCGTAGGCGGAACCCCCACTGTGGGGCTCAAGGACACTGGGGCCGACAGAACACTGGTCCGCCCTGAACTGGTACCCCCTGAAAACTTTATCCCGGGAAAACTCCTGACTGTCGCCTTGGCGGGGGGTGTCCACCACTCCTTCCCAATGGCCCTGATTCCCCTCGACTGGGGTGCTGGGAGAGGGTGGAGGGAAGTGGGGGTGGATGAACATCTACCAACCAATGTTTTATTGGGGACTGATCTGGGGCGATTAGTTGCACAATTTCTCCCTGATGATCCTCCCGAATCCAAAAAGTCATGTGATACAAATGTTGTTGATCAGTCATGTGATGCAAATGTTGTTAAATCATGTGATGCAAATGTTGTTGATAAGTCATGCGACCCGAATGCGGATACCCAGAACGTAATTACAAATGTTGTGCATGGTAATAAAGTGGAGATTTGTACAGGGGAACTCAGCCATGCCACGCGGCAGGGTGACGTGGCTGAGGACGACCCCAAGGTAGCAAGTGTCTGTACCGACAGAGATGGAGGCAGACATGAGAACCACGAGGACAGTGGTCAAGTGCAGCTGAGCAGTGTCACAGCGGACAGTGACACAGCCAGTAGTACCTGTCAGGCTGATGGGGAAGAGTGGTTATTCCCCGGGGAGACAGCCTTCATCGGTGCTGTCACCCGCAGTCAGAGTGCCCAGAACGCAAATGAAACCTTGCCTGCTGACACCTCTTCACCCAGAGGGATAACGGAACTGGTTACGGACCCAGAGCAGGTCCCAGAGGGTCCTGGTGAGGTTGGAACCTTAACGTCACTTTTGGCTGCTTCTAGCCAAGAGTTTCAGGTGGCTCTACGAACTGATGCCAGTCTAAAGACGTTAAGGGACCTCGCAGAGAAGCCCTCCTCCGAGACCGATAAGGAGAAGGTATTCTGGGACCAGGGAAAGTTGTACCGGGAGACAATTCCCTGTAACCCCCAACAAGAGTGGCTGAAGGAAAAACAGCTGGTGGTGCCTCACCGCTTTAGGAGTGAGTTGCTGCGGATTGCCCATGAGATCCCACTCGCCGGACACTTGGGGGTTAGCAAAACCAAGGCCCGGCTGTCTCACCACTTCTATTGGCCCAAAATGGGGACAGATGTTGCCAACTACTGCCGCTCCTGCATCACATGTCAAAGAGTGGGAAAGTCAGGGCCTGCTCCCAAAGCTCCCCTGATCTCTTTGCCGGTGATAGAGGAGCCTTTCCAGAGGGTCGCTGTGGACATTGTCGGGCCTCTGGCCGTCCCCAGCAGCTCTGGAAAACGGTTCGTCCTTACTGTGGTAGACTATGCTACCCGGTATCCGGAGGCAGTGGCTCTGTCCTCAGTTAGAGCCGATAAGGTGGCAGATGCCCTCTTGACCATATTCTCCCGAGTAGGATTTCCCAGGGAGATGCTTACCGACCAGGGGACTCAGTTCATGTCTCGTCTAATGGAGGCTCTCTGTAAGAAAATGCAGGTGCGGCATCTGATATCAAGCGCTTATCACCCACAGACCAATGGTTTGTGTGAGCGATTTAATGGTACACTTAAGCAGATGCTTAAGATGCTGGTTGAGTCACATGGACGCGACTGGGAGCGGTATCTCTCACACCTGCTGTTTGCCTACAGAGAGGTACCACAGGCCTCAACGGGGTTTTCCCCCTTCGAGCTCCTGTATGGCAGACGAGTCCGGGGGCCTCTTGGTCTGGTAAGGGAATCCTGGGAAGAGGAACTGAATTCCCCAGAAGTGTCCGTTGTGGAGTATGTCATTCGGCTCCGTGACAAAATGCAGTCAATGACGCATATGGTGCATGAGAATATGGCGCAAGCCCAGGCCAGCCAGAAGCGATGGTACGACCAACACGCTCGAGAGCGGGTGTACGAAGTGGGTCAGAAGGTGTGGGTCCTAGTCCCAATGACCCAGAACAAGCTTCAGGCGGCCTGGGAGGGTCCATACCTGGTGCATCAGCGCCTCAATGACGTAAACTATGTGGTCACCATCGACCATGCCAGGAAGAGGCAAAAGGTCTTCCATGTCAACATGATGAAAGCTCATCATGACAGGGAAGCCTTTGCTCTTCCTGTGTGTAGTCTTCCCGAGGAAGGCGAAAGTGAAGTCTTGGTGGACTTGCTCGCCTCAGCCCGGGATGGAGGGTCTATCGAGGAGGCGGCATTCAACCCACAGCTATCCTTGGACCAAAAGTCCCAGCTGCGGGAGGTATTCCGGCCCTACCTGATGACCTTCACGAATGTCCCAGGGAAGACATCCCTAGCCACCCACCAGGTGGACACAGGGAGTCATTCCCCAGTTCGTCAACCCCCATACCGTGTCTCCCTAGAGGTACAAAAGGACATAAAAAGGGAGATCGATGAAATGCTAGTCCTGGGAGTGATCCAGAGGTCCAAAAGTGCATGGGCCTCGCCTGTAGTCTTGGTTCCCAAAAAGGACCGGACAACCCGGTTTTGTGTGGACTACAGGAGGCTAAATGCAATCACAGCACCCGATGCGTACCCAATGCCACGCATCGACGAGTTACTGGATTGCTTAGCCGGGGCCCAGTACCTGACCATCATGGACCTGAGTCGAGGGTACTGGCAGATTCCTATGTCCAAGGAAGCACAGGAAAGGTCCGCCTTCATCACCCCATTCGGGCTGTATGAATCCCTTGTCATGCCCTTTGGCATGAGAAATGCTCCTGCCACTTTCCAGCGATTGGTCGACCAGCTGCTCGAGGGACTAGGAGGGTTTGCAGTAGCTTACCTGGATGACATTGCCATCTTTAGTCCCACTTGGGAGGAACACCTGGGGCACCTGGAGCAGGTGCTCAGGCGGATCCAAAGCGCTGGTCTTACTATAAAGCCAGGGAAGTGTCAGATCGGCATGACTGAGGTACAGTACCTTGGACACAGAGTGGGTGGCGGGACCCTGAAACCAGAGCCAGGGAAGGTTGATGCCATCACCTCCTGGCCTACCCCCAAGTCAAAGAAGCAGGTGATGTCCTTCTTGGGTACGGCAGGGTACTATAGGAAGTTCGTTCCTAACTATAGTGCTCTTGCTAAGCCGTTGACGGACCTCACCAAAAAGAAGCTACCGCAAGTAGTCACCTGGACAGATGACTGTGAACGGTCCTTCAGGGCACTAAAAGCTGCCCTCGCCAGTTCCCCAATCCTACAAGCTCCGGACTTCACCCGACGGTTCATAGTTCAGACAGATGCCAGTGCGTTTGGCCTTGGTGCAGTACTCAGCCAGGTAAATGGGAAGGGAGAAGAGCATCCGGTGATGTTTCTCAGCCGCAAGCTCTTATCCCGGGAAGTGGCCTACGCCACTGTGGAGAAGGAGTGCCTCTCTATAGTGTGGGCCCTGCGGAAACTGCAGCCCTACCTATATGGACGCAACTTCACCATAGTGACAGACCACAACCCTCTCAGCTGGCTACATCGGGTGGCCGGCGACAATGGTAAGCTACTGCGGTGGAGCTTGGCACTACAGCAGTATGACTTTACCATTCAACACAGGAAGGGTGTTGAGCATGGCAACGCTGATGGGCTGTCCCGGCAGGGGGATGCCAGCGAGGTAGGCTTAGGAGACGATTGGCAAATCAATCTCCCATGCTACCTCAAAAAGGGGGAGGTGTCATGTAGAGCTGTTGAAGGGACTTCATCCCCCTCTTCTTCACCAGCCACAGGTCGTCATGGCGATTATCTGATTGGCCTGGAAGCTTAAGGTATTTATGACTTTGGGTGATGGTAGAAGAAAAGCCAAAAGCTGCAGAGAAAGACAATTCTTTGTAATATTGGCGGGAAAACTCCCAAAGCAGGTTTTGAAGTGCGACTTTAATGCTAGAAAGATGAAAAACACATTGCCAGAATCCCTGCGTCGTGCGGAACCCAGCGCACCGTCTCACCTGACGAGGAGATCGACGGAATCACGACAAATTAGTATTGGCCAGTAAAATTGTGCTAGAGGCGTTGTGTTTGGTATCAATGTAACTGTAAAATCGAGATATTAAATATGACGCTAATATCTTTCACCTGTGTGACCCAGGGGCAAAGATATGAAAAACCCTAGAATTATGGAACTCTGTGAACATCAGAGCACAGCCCACAAGTGACTGTAAAGTGATGTCACAGGCAAGGGGGGCTAGCAAGAGCATAAGAGACAGTTCCTGTCTGGGGGGGCCCAGTCAGCACGAGGAGGGCATCATGAAGGGTGATGCTGGCCGATTCTAACATCTCTTGGAGTTCCCTCCTACTCCCTAAGCAGACGTCACTTCTATGGCACAAGCTTAGTAAGTTTCACGTTTATACCTTTTATTTTATGTAACTGTTATGCCGTAATGTGTATTGTTCCCTTTTGTAAATTCCTGTATATTCTTTAAACACTGCCTATTTTCGGATTAAATATATAAAAATTTAAGAGTTTCTTTCCTTATGCTTTATATACGAATCCAAAACCCCGAAGGGCCTTATGCTATCTGAAACGGGTCCCCAGCTACCTGTAGAAAGTCTGGGTGGTGGCAGCGTAATTGTTATTGCATAGAATTATTGGAGTGCTATCATTAAGGGTACCGAGGTATATAAATATTCCACCAGCAGGAATCAGAGATATACATTTACCCTTGCTGTGAGACCTCCAATATTTGGCATTATCAGCTCAGCAGCCTCATCTTATGCATTGTCCTGCAGTACCAAAAGTGGCCTGCAGACAAGGGGGGCGCTAGAGAGTAGTCGTGTGTAACAAATCAGTGAACAGCTGCGGATTTCTGAGGGACTTCCCCGGCTGTTCGTGACAAACAGGTTTATGAGAATTCTCACTGTTAAAAAACATTTTTTTCATGATGCTGTTGGTGAAAATTTTTCTAATGTGAATAATCCTGTCAGTATTAACCCTTATCGTTCTTATGACTTTTCAGAACAACGTGCAGTGTTGTGCTTGGAGGATTTGAGTGTGAATACTGCTGATGATAATTCCATTGATCAAGCTACTCAGTTTTTTCCAAAAAACCCTGCATTTTATCCAATAAATTCACGGGTTGAATGCATGGATAGATTTCAGGATTTAATAGAACAGGATTTAAAAAAGCTGCATGACAGTGTTCACACTCTACCTGCCAGGCACAATTTGTCTTTTAAATTAAGAAAAGCACTGCAGGATCTTGAAACAATGACTGCTATTGTAATTAGAATGTCAGATAAGGGTGGGGTTGTTGTAGTAATGGATTCACTGGCTTATTGCACCCAGGTTGAATCCATGCTCAACGACCCCACTGTATACAAAAAATTGGATTTTGATCCTACTGAGAAATGTTCTGCATTGATTGTCCGATTGATTGATGAAGGTGTACATTTGAATTATATTACTGAGAAACAAAGGGATTATCTCATTGTACAACATCCTGTTACCCCGACTCTGCACGCTTTAGGGGTGCTTCACACACAGCGAGCTCGCTGCCGAGATCGCTGCTGAGTCACGCTTTTTGTGACGCAGCAGTGACCTCATTAGCGATCTCGCTGTGTGTGACAATGAGCAGCGATCTGGCCCCTGCTGCGAGATCGCTGCTCGTTACACACAGCCCTGGTTCGTTTTCTTCAAAGCCGCTCTCCCGCTGTGACACACAGATCGCTGTGTGTGACAGCGAGAGAGCGACAAATGAAGCAAGCAGGGAGCAGGAGCCGGCATCTGACAGCTGAGGTAAGCTGTATCCAAGATAAACATCGGGTAACCAAGGTGGTTACCCGATATTTACCTTAGTTACGAGCCTCTGCAGCTCTCACGCTGCCTGTGCTGCCGGCTCCGGCTCTCTGCACATGTAGCTGCTGTACACATCGGGTTAATTAACCCGATGTGTACAGCAGCTAGGAGAGCAAGGAGCCAGCGCTAAGCAGTGTGCGCGGCTCCCTGCTCTCTGCACATGTAGCTGCATTACACATCGGGTTAATTAACCCGATGTGTACTGTAGCTATGGTAGGAGAGCAAGGAGCCAGCGCTCAGTGTGCGCGGCTCCCTGCACACACAGCTGTGCGCTGGTAACTAATGTAAACATCGGGTAACCATACCCGATGTTTACCTTAGTTACCAGTCTCCGCAGCTTCCAGACGGCAGCTCCGTGCAAGCGCAGCGTCGCTTGCACGTCGCTGCTGGCTGGGGGCTGTTCACTGGTCGCTGGTGAGATCTGCCTGTTTGACAGCTCACCAGCGACCATGTAGCGATGCAGCAGCGATCCTGACCAGGTCAGATCGCTGGTCGGATCGCTGCTGCATCGCTAAGTGTGAAGGTACCCTTACCCAAAACACACAAGGGAATATCACCTCCCCCAATGAGGCCAATAGTCTCAGGTATCGGCTCTTCCAATGAACACATGAGTGAATGGCTGGATTCAATACTGCAGCCTTTAACCCATAGAACTCCAGGGTACATCAAAGATAGTATTGACATTCTTGATCAGTTCTCCAATAAATTTGGCAAACAGGCTTTAGTTGGCTTAGTTGCGATGTTATATCATTGTACACTACTATTCCTTTATCTGTAGCTATACAAGCTTTGATTTTTCATTTGAATAAATATAGCTCCTATTCTTCAGCGTTTCAAAATTATATCGTACAAGTTGCGCAATTTTTGATGGAGCATAATTTTTTCGTGTTCAATAAACAGTTTTATTTACAGTACCACGGAGTTTCTATGGGTGCTAAATTTTCGCCTTCAATTGCGAATTTGATTATGGCTCATTGGGAGGAAAAATACTTATATGATATTAATAACCCTTACTGTAAATTCATCCACTGGTACGGTAGATTTATTGATGACCAGTTATTCATTTGGAATGGTCCCATCTTATTAATTCTGGAGTTCATGAATTATTTAAACAATAATCAATTCAATCTAAAATTCACCCATTTTTGTGACAATAATAAAATTAATTTTTTGGATTTGACTTTCACAGGCATGCCTAACCAGATTATATCCACTTGTATTTATCGTAAACCACTGGCTGGAAATACAATTTTACATGCCATGAGTAGTCATCCTAATCATACAATCAAAGCTGTACCAGTGGGTGAATTTACCAGGGTTTTGCGTAATTGCAGTGAGCATTCTGTGTATAACAATGAAGTCAGATCAGCTGAATCCAGATTAAGTGCAAGGGGTTATCCATCCTGGACACTTCAGAGAGCACGCAAGATAGTAGAAAATAAAAAACGTGACCATTTGATAGATTTTTCAAATAAAAACTCTGAATGTAAAAACAATAAGAATAATATGAAATTGCATAACAAAATAGTGCTATCTTTACAATACAGCACACAATTTAATCACATCAAAAATATTATTAAACGTTATTTAACCGTTTTAAATGAAGACCCTGTTCTTGCAACCATACTGCAATCTGGTTGCAATGTGGTTGCTAAAAAAGCACCTTCACTGGGCAACATTCTTTCACCTAGTTTTTTTGTAAAAAATAAACCTGTTTCCACCTGGCTTGAACACAAGGGATTTTTTAGGTGCGGCACCTCACGCTGCCGCACATGTGAATTTGCCTTACCTTGTAGCTCATTTTCAAATACTGGTGAGACTGCCACATATTCCATTTCGAGGTACATTAATTGTAATACCACCAATGTGGTTTATTGCATTAAGTGCACCAGCTGCAACCTACTTTATATTGGTTGTACAGTGAGAAAACTCAAGGTGCGTTTTAATGAACATATCCGGGATATTTATAATTCTAAGGGCCCCGTTATTCCAGCCAGAAATCTCTCATCGGCATCCAGACATTTTATTTCACATCACAATTGCAATACGACTCCCTGCGTGTTTTTGGCTTAGAAAAAGTTAAAATCTCTTCTCGTGGTGGTGATATCCAACATCAGGTTCTCACACGTGAGGCTTTTTGGATATTTCATTTGGGAACTAGAATACCCAATGGTCTTAATCTGAGACGAGATGTCATGTTTCATTATTAAATCTTGGTAGATAATGTTCGCATGTACATTTCGGATGATAGAGTTTTTTTATGTGGAATTTTAATATCAAAAATCTTTTCTGTATATACGAAAAAATAAAAAAATCTGTTCACTTATTGTTGAATTTTTGTATTGTTGCTTTGTATGTTATCTACCCCATGCTGGCACATGTGCTTTCTGATTAAACACACTCCTCCCATTGGTAGGAGTGAGTTTAAATGCTTGTGAGCAAGACATGTTCACTCAGGCTTGACAAAGAACGCAGGCAGCGTTCGAAACGCGTAGCCTTACGCCGCATATGGGCTCCCTATTTTTGTCATCACATTAATTTTTACGTCCTTTAATAAAATTTTGCATCAGTTTTACTACTACTCCGGAAGCTGGATTTTTCTTTCTTCTATTGGACCCTTGCACTGCCAGAGTGTTATCCTTGCATGCCGGACTTTGCCCCAGTTGAGCTGGATCACCTTTTTTCCTTCTCATTAAAATACAGTGGTCCAAGCAGTTCAAAACAGCATTAATGCAGGAAAGTAGTGCAGATAGGACTACGCGTTTCAGTGGTAAAATCCGCCTTCTTCACGGTCCAGAAGAGATTCAGAAGAGAAGGCGGATTTTACCGCTGAAACGCGTAGTCCTATCTGCACTACTTTCCTGCATTAATGCTGTTTTGAACTGCTTGGACCACTGTATTTTAATGGATCTATGAATAAAAAGTAAGAAAAAAAATGTTTAACAGCATCCTGGATTGCTCACGTTATTGCTGGACTTTGCTCTGTTGTTGTTCACATTTGTATGGATGACTCCTACATCCTGACCCGGGCACAACGAAGTTAACCAGGTCAGCTGAGGTTCCAGGTGGTTCACAGGAGTGAGCTGGTCTACATTGCTGGACTTATATATATATATATATATATATATATATATATATATATTATATTATATAAAAAAGAAAAAAAAAAAAGAAACACTTGTGAGGCTCATGTGTTGCCCATGGCAATTGCTTGTTAGTTGGTTGCTATGGGTAACCACAATTTTTAAATTAGTATTTTTTTTACACATAAAATGGCCACCAGCAACATCAGGATGGCATCAGAGAGAACAGCGGCCATCAGATCCTTAGCAGCCAATCAGAAATCATGTTTCATGTTTTCTATCCAGGATTAAAAATGAAAGCCAAGCTCTGATTGGTTCCCAACGCCGTGTGTTGTTGGAGATACCTGTCACCGTGTAGGGGTAGTAGATCCAGGCTTTTTCCACACGTAGAACATTCAAGGAACCACGCTGGGTATCCTTCTGCAAAAAAAAAAGAGGTGAAAATTAATACTGACCCATAATATGCTCCATAAAGTCCCCCACCGCTTCTTAATGCCACTTGTAAAATAACACTGCTCCTCCCCCACCTGCAGCCCCTCATATAAAAGTACATCTTCGGCTCCTCTGGAGCGCTTATCTGTGCCTGCGCGTCCTCTTCTTCATTCCTGCAGCTGCGGCCCCGGTGATGATTATGTCGGTGCAGGACTGAGGCGCGCTCCTATGCAGCCCTGGTGATTACGGTACGTCGCGGGGCTGAGCAGAGCTGCTCTCCCTCCTGTCACCGGCCGCACTGTACAAATATATTGCGCGCCTGAAAGACACGCATACATCTGAATACCGGCGCGGTCGGTGCAGTCCTGGGGACTCCCGCAGTGAACCGCTAGGACCTTTGGTGAGTCACATGACATGTGATGTCACTAAAGGTCCTGCAACTGCGAAAACTTCAGTGATCGTACAGAACTTGTACGATCACTGAAGTTTACGATTGAAAGGCTGGGTGCCAGGGCCCACTCAGGCCTGTGCATGGGCGTACCCAGGATCAAAACTAGGGGGGGGGGGCAAGCCATGGTCGTTCAGGTTGTAAAATATTAGAACGGAAAAGGTGAATGAAACAAAAATTTTGAGAATTAAATGTAATTATAGCTTATAGCGCCCCTCTCCACACACACACACACACACACACAATACATCCCCCATTACCCCCTACACACACACACACAATACAATCCTGATCACCCCCCCCCCCCACACACACACACACTACAATGCACCCCCATTACCCTCACACGCAAAACACGCTCCATTACCCCACACACACACACACACACACACTACATCCCCCCCATCACCCGCTACACATACAAATACAATGCACCCCCCCATCACCCCCTACACACCCACCCACAATACAATGCACCCCCACTACTCCCCACACACAGAATGCACCGTCCATCAGCCCCTACACACACACACAATGCACCCCGCATCACCCCCTACACACACACACACAATGCATCCCCCATCACACCCCACACACACACGCACAATACAATGCATCCCCCATCACACCCCACACACACACACACACACACACACACACACACACAATGCACTCCCCCATCACCCCCTACACACACACACACAATGCACCCCTCCATCACCCCCTACACACACACAAATACAATGCATCCCCCATCACCCCCTACACACACAAACACACACAAATACCATGCACCCCCCATCACCCCCTCCAAACACACACAATACAATGCACCCCCATCACCCCCTCCAAACACACACACAATACAATGTCCCGCCCACACAAACACACACACACAATACAATGCACCCCCCCCACACACACACACACACAATACAATGCACCCCCCCCACACACACACACAATACAATGCACCCCCCATCACCCCCTACACACACACACAATACAATGCACCCCCCATCACCCCCTATACACACACACACACACACACAATGCACCCCCCATCACCCCCTGCACACACACACACACCACACACTACAATGCACCCCCATCACCCCCTATACACACACAATGCACCCCCCATCACCCCCTACACACACACACACACACACAATACAATGCACCCCCATCACCTCCTATACACACACTACAATGCACCCCCATTACCTCCTACACACACACTACAATGCACCCCCATTACCCCCCCACACACAGTACATCCCCCCATCACCCGCTACACACACACACACAAATGCACCCCCATTACTCCCCACACACACACACAATGCACCGTCCATCAGCCCATACACACACAATGCACCCCCCATCACCCCCTCCAAACACACAGAATACAATGCACCCCCCATCACCCCCTACACACACACACACACAATACAATGCACCCCCCATCACCCCCCCACACACACAATGCACCCCCCCATCACCCCCCACACACACACACACACAATACAATGCACCCCCATCACCTCCTACACACACACTACAATGCACCCCCATTACCCCCCCACACACAGTACATCCCCCCATCACCCGCTACACACACACACAAATACAATGCACCCCCCATCACCCCTACACACACACCCACAATACAATGCACCCCCACTACTCCCCACACACACACACAAATGCACCCCCATTACTCCCCACACACACACACACACACACACACACACACACACAATGCACTGTCCATCAGCCCGTACAAACACAATGCACCCCCCATCACCCCCTCCAAACACACAGAATACAATGCACCCCCCATCACCCCCTACACACACACACACACACACACAATACAATGCACCCCCCATCACCCCCCCCCCACACACACAATGCACCCCCCCATCACCCCCCCACACACACACTACAATGCACCCCCCATCACCCCCTACACACACACACTACAATGCACCCCCATTACCCTCACACACACACACACACAATACACGCTCCATTACCCCCCCACACACAGTACATCCCCCCCATCACCCGCTACACACACCCACCCACAATACAATGCACCCCCACTACTCCCCCCACACACACACACACACACACACAATACAATATATCCCCCATTACCCACTACACACACACACACAATACAATATATCCCCCATTACCCACTACACACACACACACAATATATCCCCCATTACCCACTACACACACACACACACACACACACACACACACAATACAATGCATCACCCCCTACACATATACACACACACACACACACACAATACAATGCATCACCCCCTACACACACACACACACACACACACACACACACAATACATCCCCCCATTACCCACTACATACACAATACCATGCACCCCCCATTACCATCTCCCCACGCACACAATACAATGCACCCCCCATCACCCCCTCCAAACACACACACACACACAAATACAATGCACCCCATCACCCCCTACACACACAATGCACCCCTCCATCACCCCTACACACACTACAATGTACCTACAATGTACCCCCCATCACTCCCCCCACACACACAATACAGAGCACCCTCCATTACCCCTCCCCCACATACAATACAATGCACCCTCCATTACCCCCTCCCCAGACATAATACATTGCACCCCTCATCACCCCCTACACACACACACACACACACACACACAATACATCCCCCCATTACCCACTACATACACAATACCATGCACCCCCCATTACCATCTCCCCACGCACACAATACAATGCACCCCCCATCACCCCCTCCAAACACACACACACACACAAATACAATGCACCCCATCACCCCCTACACACACAATGCACCCCTCCATCACCCCTACACACACTACAATGTACCTACAATGTACCCCCCATCACTCCCCCCACACACACAATACAGAGCACCCTCCATTACCCCTCCCCCACATACAATACAATGCACCCTCCATTACCCCCTCCCCAGACATAATACATTGCACCCCCCCCCCATCACCCCCTACACACACACACAATGCACCCCATCACGCCATACACACACAATGCACCCCTCCACACACTACAATGTACCTACAATGTACCCCCCATCACTCCCCACACACACACAATACAGAGCACCCTCCATTACCCCTCCCCCACATACAATACAATGCACCCTCCATTACCCCCTCCCCAGACATAATACATTGCACCCCTCATCACCCCCTGCAGACACAAATTACACTGCCCTAGCACTACACACACCTACCTGCCTCCCCCCTCCCTCGGAATACAGCACTCCCCCTCTGCCTGTCACAAAACTGTGTCTCCTTCACAAATGTTCCCCGTTATGTGTCCTCAGACCCTCCCCACACATCCCCATTAATTACACCTGTCTCTTCGGCTCCTCCATGGAGCGCTTACCGCTGCCTGATGAATCCAGTGTGGCGCCCGCAGCACTGTGATGACGTCAGCAATGTGCTGATCTCATCACGTCCTCTCACACATATCCATAAGGGGCCCGGGGGGGTAGGGGGGCGGTGCCTAAGGGGCGTGGCCATCAATAGCAGGGTCCCACCGGGGGTTCTCCCGACCTCCTGGTGGGCCAGTCCGCCCCTGTACGTGAGGATGGGGCCCACAAAAACCTGTAGACGGCCCTGCCTGCATCCCTATATGTCACACAGCCTGTACCCAAACTTACCCCTCTCTCAAACACCCTGCACCCCATTTTGTCACAATCTGTACCCCTCATATGCACTCACCCTGCAACCCCATTTTCCCTCATTACCGGTCACGCGTTCCCATCTCCTTCAGGAATCAGGATCTTCTGGCTTTCTGAGCGGCTCCTCCCACTCGGTCACATGGGCATGACAAGATCGCAGGTCCTATCTACACCACTAGGATGTATTTTCGTCATCTGGACAAGTTTCTGCTCTGCCTCTGCAGCACTCAGGCTATGTGCGCACGTGTGCGTATTGCATGCATTTATGCTGCGTCTATAGCACTGCAGTGTATATGCATGTGTCCTGCGTCCCCTGCACAATCTATGAAGAGTGTGCATAATCCGTGCGCACCATGCTTTTTTGAACGCAGCGATTTGAGTGTCAAAAATTTGACAAAATCTCTGCATTTAAAAATGTAGCATGTCACTTCTTTCGTGCGCTTTGGATGCTGCTCCCACTCTGTCTATGGGAGAGGCGGCATCCCGAGCGCGTGAAATCGCCATCTATTCTGCAGACACACTACATCCATTATGCAGTGTCTGCAGCGATTTGAAGCGCACATGAGCTGCCAAATCACTGCAGAATTTTCTACAGTGACACGACGCAAGGTGCGCACATAGGTGGAAGCGCCTAGTGGACCTCCTCTGAGCACAGGGCAACTGCCCCCTCTGCCACCTCCCGGTAGCTACACTACTGCCGGTCATTAATAGTCCTGGTCTTCTCATATGGACCAACATGGAAAAGGAGTAATAGATTGCAGTCACCTGTCCTACAGTCTCTTCCCCCCAGTAATGGCTGATAACAGGGAGTAATAGATTGAAGTCACCTGTTCTATAGTCGTCTCCTCCTCCATGGCTGATAACAGAAAGCAATAGACTGAAGTCCCCTGTTCTACAGTCTCCCCCTCCAGTAATGGCTGATAACAGGGAGTAATAGAATGCAGTTGAGTGCCTACAGTCTTTTTCCCCCAGTAATGGTTTATAACAGGGAGAAAGGCAGGTTTCACATTTGCGTTGTTTCGACGCAAACGGACTCCGTCACTAATGTATTACAGTTCATTTATTTACAGTTGAAGAGCGACAGCATGCCTCATGCACTACCCGCATGCGTCCACATGGTGTCGCGCTTACACTGTAAATAAATGAACTGTAAGGATGCTTTCACACTACGTCTTTTTAAGGCTGCTTTCACACTACGTCTTTTTAACATGCGTCCTGAACGTTTTTTTGCTGCAAAAGCGGATCCTGCTTTTACATCAAAAAACGCATGCAAACGCATGTGTTACTTTGCAGGATCCTGTCACTGGATGTTTAGGGGCGGGCATTGGAGTCATGTGATCGGGAGTGATGGGAACTAAACGTGATAGACTGGAAGCCGGCTTCTTACAACTGTGGAGGTTCGTAACCAAGGTAAACATCGGGTATACTTGCTTGGATACCCGATATTTACTTTGGTTACGAGCGTCTGCAGCTGCTAGGAGCCGGGCTCCCTGCACACGTAACCAACGTAAACATCGGGTAACTAAGATAAGTGGTTACCCGATATTTACCTTGGTTACGAGTGTCCGCAGCTCTCAGGTGGAGGAGAGGGAGGGGGAGAGACAGAGAGGTAGGAGAGAGAGGGACTGATCACGCGAGACTGGTTCTGGGCATGCTCAGTAGAGCAAGCAGGATCCTGTCTATCAGCATGCCAGCGTTCACATGCGTTTGCGTGCTGTTTAGTCAGGATCCAGCGATTTGCAGTATTTGGACGCAGCTCAAAAACGCTACATGTAGCGTTTTTGAAAGATGTTAAAAAACTGCAAGTCGCTGGATCCTCACTATAACGCACGCAAACGCAGGTGAACGCATGTTAACGCGAGTCCATTGCAAATGCATTGAAATGAAAACGCATTTGCACTGGATCCGTTTTGCGTTAAAAAAACGTTCAGGACGCATGTTAGGCTGCTTTCACACTACGTCTTTTTAACATGCGTCCTGAACGTTTTTTTAACGCAAAAACGGATCCAGTGCAAATGCGTTTTCATTTCAATGCATTTGCAATGGACTCGCGTTAACATGCGTTCACCTGCGTTTGCGTGCGTTATAGTGAGGATCCAGCGACTTGCAGTTTTTTAACATCTTTCAAAAACGCTACATGTAGCGTTTTTGAGCTGCGTCCAAATACTGCAAATCGCTGGATCCTGACTAAACAGCACGCAAACGCATGTGAACGCTGGCATGCTGATAGACAGGATCCTGCTTGCTCTACTGAGCATGCCCAGAACCAGTCTCGCGTGATCAGTCCCTCTCTCTCCTACCTCTCTGTCTCTCCCCCTCCCTCTCCTCCACCTGAGAGCTGCGGACACTCGTAACCAAGGTAAATATCGGGTAACCACTTATCTTAGTTACCCGATGTTTACGTTGGTTACGTGTGCAGGGAGCCCGGCTCCTAGCAGCTGCAGACGCTCGTAACCAAAGTAAATATCGGGTATCCAAGCAAGTATACCCGATGTTTACCTTGGTTACGAACCTCCGCAGTTGTAAGAAGCCGGCTCCCAGTCTATCACGTTTAGTTCCCATCACATGACTCCAATGCCCGCCCCTAAACATCCAGTGACAGGATCCTGCAAAGTAACACATGCGTTTGCATGCGTTTTTTGCTGTAAAAGCAGGATCTGCTTTTGCAGCAAAAAAACGTTCAGGACGCATGTTAAAAAGACGTAGTGTGAAAGCAGCCTTAAAAAGACGTAGTGTGAAAGCAGCCTAATACATTAGTGACGGAGTCCGTTTGCGTCGAAACAACGCAGATGTAAAACCGGCCTAATAGATTGGTCACCTGTCCTACAATCTCCTCCTCCATGGCTGATAACAGGGAGTAATAGATTGCAGTCCAGTGTCCTACAGTCTCTTCCCTCCAGTAATGGTTGATAACAGAGAGTAATAGATTGCAGTCACCTGTCCTACAGTCGTCTTCCCCCAGAAATGGCTGATAACAGGGAGTAATAGATTGCAGTCGAGTGTCCTACAGTCTCTTCCCCCCAGTAATGGCTGACAACAGGGAGTAATAGATTGCAGTCGAGTGTCCTACAGTCTCTTCCCCCCAGTAATGGTTGATAACAGGGAGTAATAGATTGAAGTGACCTGTCCTACAGTCTCCTTCCCCCCGAAATGGCTGATCACAGGGAGTAATAGATTGCAGTCGAGTGTCCTACAGTCTCTTCCCCCCAGTAATGGCTGACAACAGGGAGTAATAGATTGCAGTCGAGTGTCCTACAGTCTCTTCCCCCCAGTAATGGTTGATAACAGGGAGTAATAGATTGAAGTGACCTGTCCTACAGTCTCCTTCCCCCCGAAATGGCTGATCACAGGGAGTAATAGATTGCAGTCGAGTGTCCTACAGTCTCTTCCCCCCAGTAATGGCTGATAACAGGGAGTAATAGATTGCAGTCGAGTGTCCTACAGTCTCTTCCCCCCAGTAATGGCTGATAGCAGGGAGTAATTGATTGCAGTCACCTGTCCTACAGTCTCCTTCCCCCAGAAAAGGCTGATAACAGGGAGTAATAGATTGAAATCACCTGTGCTACAGTCTACTCCTCCACAGAGTTCCGGAATATCCCTGACGTCAGATAAAATCATGTGACTGCTGAAGCACGCGACACCTGACCGAGTAGATAGCACTGCGCATGCGCGACTAATTAAAGGGCCAGCTGGGACCGATTATGTAGTGGGGGTATAAAAGATCTGAAGGACACGGCGTTTTGACTAGTGATGGGCAGTCCGGCTCTTTTTGATGAGCCGGCTCATTCGGCTCGGCTCACCAAAAAGAATCGGCTCTTTCGGCTCAAAAAAACGGCTCTTTTTTAAAAAAAAAACCCTCTGCTCCACCTTGTGATGATACAGAACCTCACCTGTACATTGGGAACCTCATTCTACACCCTTGTATGTATCTAGTGAAGCAGTAAAAACAGTTTTTAGCATTATTGTTTCCGTTTCCTCAGATTGTCAGCTCTTCTGGACAGGGCCCTCGCTCCTCTTTTATGTTGTGTTTTTTGTACATGTCCTTTCTACATTAGTCAGTGCTCTGATATGTGTCGCTCCTACAAAAGATTATAATTCCTGAAAATAAAGGCGAGTTGCAGTTACTGTGCTGCCTGTCACTATATGTGCAACACACACACACACACACACACACAGTACATACTGAACACATTGTACACACATACATACACATTGTACACACACTGTACATACTGAACACAAAGGACACACATACACACACATTGTGTTCAGTATGTACAGTATGTGTGTACAATGTGTGTGTATGTGTGTCCTTTGTGTTCAGTATGTACAGTATGTGTGTACAATGTGTGTATGTATGTGTGTCCTTTGTGTTCAGTATGTACAGTATGTGTGTACAATGTGTGTGTATGTGTGTCCTTTGTGTTCAGTATGTACAGTATGTGTGTACAAAGGACACACATACACACACATTGTACACACATACTGTACATACTGAACACAAAGGACACACATACATACACACATTGTACACACATACTGTACATACTGAACACAAAGGACACACATACATACACACATTGTACACACATACTGTACATACTGAACACAAAGGACACACATACATACACACATTGTACACACATACTGTACATACTGAACACAAAGGACACACATACATACACACATTGTACACACATACTGTACATACTGAACACAAAGGACACACATACATACACACATTGTACACACATACTGTACATACTGAACACAAAGGACACACATACATACACACATTGTACACACATACTGTACATACTGAACACAAAGGACACACATACATACACACATTGTACACACATACTGTACATACTGAACACGAAGGACACACATACATACACACATTGTACACACATACTGTACATACTGAACACAAAGGACACACATACATACACACATTGTACACACATACTGTACATACTGAACACAAAGGACACACATACATACACACATTGTACACACACACTGTACATACTGAACACAAAGGACACACATACATACACACATTGTACACACATACTGTACATACTGAACACAAAGGACACACATACACACACATTGTACACACATACTGTACATACTGAACACAAAGGACACATACATACACACATTGTACACACACACTGTACATACTGAACACAAAGGACACACATACATACACACATTGTACACACATACTGTACATACTGAACACAAAGGACACACATACACACACATTGTACACACATACTGTACATACTGAACACAAAGGACACACATACATACACACATTGTACACACAAAGGACACACATACATACACACATTGTACACACACTGTACATACTGAACACAAAGGACACACATACATACACACATTGTACACACATACTGTACATACTGAACACAAAGGACACACATACATACACACATTGTACACACACACTGTACATACTGAACACAAAGGACACACATACATACACACATTGTACACACACACTGTACATACTGAACACAAAGGACACACATACATACACACATTGTACACACATACTGTACATACTGAACACAAAGGACACACATACATACACACATTGTACACACATACTGTACATACTGAACACAAAGGACACACATACATACACACATTGTACACACATACTGTACATACTGAACACAAAGGACACACATACATACACACATTGTACACACACACTGTACATACTGAACACAAAGGACACACATACATACACACATTGTACACACACACTGTACATACTGAACACAAAGGACACACATACATACACACATTGTACACACATACTGTACATACTGAACACAAAGGACACACATACATACACACATTGTACACACACACTGTACATACTGAACACAAAGGACACACATACACACACATTGTACACACATACTGTACATACTGAACACAAAGGACACACATACACACACATTGTACACACACACTGTACATACTGAACACAAAGGACACACATACATACACACATTGTACACACACACTGTACATACTGAACACAAAGGACACACATACATACACACATTGTACACACATACTGTACATACTGAACACAAAGGACACACATACACACATTGTACACACATACTGTACATACTGAACACAAAGGACACACATACATACACACATTGTACACACATACTGTACGCACACCAACATATGGAAGCATAGGATACTGAATAGCAAAATCAGTTTATTACAACACAACCTGGAACAGAAATGTTTAAATGCTAACATAGCATGGGTCCAACTTCTGCTGGTGGTGCACAGCACTACAAGTCCCAGCAAGTGGAACACAATATGGCAATGCAACACTAGTTACATACCAACTTTTTTAACAGTTAAGTGACAATAAATGTCATTGAGGTAGTATTGCACATCAAACAAATGTATAGAGGTTGTCCTGACTAACATTGATGGTCTGGCCTTACTATAGGTAATCAATGTGTGATGGCTGGAGGGCGGATGTGCGGTATCTAGCCGCTGTCACTACATACAAGATGGAGCACCTTCATAACAGCAAATCTGGCCAACATTAAGAAGAGCTGATCATCCGAGGTGTCGGGTGCTGCCCTACAGCAATCACACATTGATCAACTAAAGCAGAGGTGAGGACCTCCAGGTCTGGAGGGTGCAGGTCATGTGTCCAGGATTTCCTTATGGTACTGTCACACTGGTGGAGGATCGCCTCTGAACATGCCTGTAGTCCAGGCGAGGCAGGGAGCTATACTTTGTATGGCTCCCGTCATGTGTCAGAACACTATTGCTGCGTCACACGCGGCAATGTGTTCAGATCGCCTGCTCCTCATCGCCAGGTTTCCCAGCAGTGCTAGGCAACCTCCGAATTCAGGAGATGAGCGGTGGCAGCGGGAAATTGCCCTGTCACACGAGGCGACACACTGGCGATGTCATTGTAACTTGACCATGCCTACTAAGTTGCAGCAACATCGCCAGTGATACCTCCCTGTCTGACGGGGTCTTTAGTATTGCACAGTTGATAATTGAATCATCTACACTGTGTGTGGCACTCAAGACCTGAAGTTTCCCATCTCTGAATTAAAGTAAGGGCCCTGTCACACATGTCAATGTGGTGGGCAACGTCGCTGATGACCGTGTGACCCCGCCCACCGCATCAACGTCACGGGTGAGATGTCATATGTGACGATCTCACCTGCGACTTCTCCTGCAATGTCGCTGTGTGATGCCATAGCATCACACCAGTGTCTCCAGGAGCTATAGTGCAGCTCTTGAAGTCGCTGGTGTGAAGGTGTCACATGCAGCGATGTCGCTAGATTGCAGTTGCGTGGTTTTCGGTCCGGACCGAAAACTTCGCGACTGTGACCAGCGATAAATTGTGGGGCGATTTTGCCGGGTCACACGTGGCGATGCACTCACGATATCGCCACAGTGACATCGCTGTGGCGATATCGTGAGTCACATTAGGCTGCGGGGAAACCAGGAGAGGTAAGTACAGATTTATTTTTTAATGAGTACACGCTCGCCAGAGGATTATGGGGGAGGAGGGGGGTGCATTATAGTCTATGGTGAGTTGTGAGGCTGCATTATGCTATGTGGAAGGCTGTGAGGCTGCATTATACTATATGGAGGGCTGTGAGGCAGTATTATACTATATGGAGGATAATGGGGGTGCATTATTATAATTGGATGACTATGGGGGGACTATGGGATGCATTATAATATATAAATGACTATGAGGGTGCATTGTGATATATGGAGGAATATGGGGATGCGTTATAATAATTGGATGACTATGGTGGTGGGAGGGGAACACCATATATACCAGGATAAGGGACATATATACACGGGGCCCATACATATGATCTGACTAACATGTGTGCGCACGGAGTGTGACAGGTGGGGGAGTGCCCAGGTCTACATTTCACACTGTGGCTCACCCGACTCTAGTTACGCCACTGATAATTAGGAAGCGATACAAAAAAAAGTGTTTTATAGATGTGTGCAGATGTCAGATCTATTTACATCTAAAATTACCAGGATTTGTTAACAGAAATAGAAAAAAGGTCTTAACTGCGAGAATTGTGACACCACAACGCCACAGACACATGCATATAGAGGCTAATGAATATGTTGTATGTAGTCACCAAACTAGTAAAAAAATATCAATTGTGGTCACAAAAAAAAATACACACACACACACACACACACAGACACTCACACACACACACACACATATACACACACACACACACACACACACACTCTCTCACACACACACAGCAGCTTCCACTAAACATTGAAGGAATGGAGACATGGCTTATTATCAATAATTTTCTCTCTTTTATGCCAGAAAGAAAACCTTACAGGTTTAAATGAACATGTCAGGGGTCCATTGTTATCAGCAAACAAGCTGAGCCCCTCTCCTCCTACACATTACCATATGTGCCAGTCGAGGTCAGAAAACTTAACCCTAGCACATCATTCCCTGATACTCAATTGTGCCCACTGAACTAAGGAAGAACCACTATGTGTGTATAGCTTTAAGTGTCAGCTCCTGCCCAGAGCTTGTGTTTACTTTACTCTTCTCCTTATCTCCTGCTTCCCCCTGAAGCAGAGAAAAAAAAAAAAAAAGCGGCTCTTTATGGCTCGTTCACTTTGATGATTCGGCTCATATCGTTCACTTCAAAGAGCCGGCTCAAAGAATCGGCTCGTTCGCGAACGACACATCACTAGTTTTGACACTCCTTGAGGAAGACCATGTGAAACAGTGGCAAAAGAGACACAGCAGTGCCACATATTACAGGAGAATATGGGTGAGTGCAATAAATAACTACTTGTGTTTATGCTGCTGGGTGGTGAGATATATCTGATTTACTGTTTATGCATTCAGAGCCCATTAGAGATATTACTCCCTCTGGACTTTTAGGTACTTGGCACTTTATTTTGCTTGTAGTCCTGCACCATGCACTTTTTTGTAATGTATTGATGTGTTTAGATATTTATGTGCAATAAAGTTTATATGAAGCCTTTCAATATAGGTGATGATCTATATGTTGCCATTTTTCTATAAGGTAAAATTCTGTGGAGGAGCTTTTCAGTTATACTGACCCATGATCTCAATTGAGGAGGCTGGGAAAGTCTTAGGCTACATGTGGACGCTGCGTTATTTGCTGTGGTTTTTTTGGTGCAGTTTTGTTGTCAGAACTTTCTGACTTCCCAGCAAAGTCTATGAGAAGTCAGATTTGCTATGTGCACATTGCAGTTTTTGTCAGGGGCTGCCACCGGTCGGGGTTTTTGTGGGCCCTGGGCTGCCACCGGTCGGGGTTTTTGTGGGCCCACAGGTTTTTGTGGGCCCCATCCTCACGTAGACACGCACATACAGGCATAGGCTGGAGTCACACTTGCGTGTATCGGATCGCACTGCCCGGACCGGCCGCGGCTCTCCTGAGAGGAGCGGGTCAGCATCATAGAAATACATACAGCAGAGCCGCTCCTGACAGAAGAGAAGCCAGCCGGTCTGGGCAGTGTGATCCGATACTCGCATGAGTCACATACAAGTGTGACTCCAGCCTATGCCTGTATGTGTACGTATCTGTATGTGCGTGTCTACATGAGGATGGGGTCCACAAAAACCTGCAGACAGCCCTGCCTGCATCCCTATATGTCACACAGCCTGTACCCAAACTTGCCCCTCTCTCAAACAC